>NC_135803.1:117740864-118040864 GCF_964213995.1 Mustelus asterias | reverse complement strand
AAAGGGTCTGCCAAAAACAGGCACTGAGTTCTATTTTCACTGGTTAGTTGAATTTGAACAATGTATAATTAGTAACCCACTCAGATAAGATGCAACTGGACATAAGAATTGTTCTACCTGAGCAAGTTCGGAGTGAAGTCTGAAAGAGTGGGATCAGTGGAAATAATGGCCGCGATTCTCCCATCCTGAACTCACTAATTTTTTGGCGGGTTGGGCCAGGAGAATTGCCTGTGCGCTGATTCGCGGGATTCACGCATGTGTTCCTGACGCCCGCGCATCTCCCAGCGATGGATATCCAGCGCGGTCGGGACCACACTGGTAAGTGATTTTAATCTTTTTTGAATGTAATTATCGGGCCCGGGAATGAATTCTCCGAGCCCGATTGCATGTCCCACCCGCCAGTACAACTTCACTCCGGCGGGGTTTAGATTGCTCCCCTTCACTCCAGCAGGGTCTTTCCACTAGTTCCCCGAAAGCAGGGAGCTATCAGGGCCCCCAAGGGAGTGGCAGGTGGTGGTGCCCCCTGGGCATGGGCACCCTGGCAGTGCCAGCCTGTGCCCCCTGGTACTGCCCAAAGAGCAAAGTGCCCATGCCCAGGGAGGAGCACCTTGGCACTGCCCTTTGGGCATGGGGTAGTACCTAGGGGGTGGGGCTTAGTGGTGGGAACCAGGGGGCAGAGCCAGCTGGTGGCAGGGCGTAGGGGGCGATTGGTGGTGTTGGGGGGTCCCACTGCCACTCAATCAGGGATGGAGAGAGGCCAGTGATCAGGGTGGGCTGTGGTGGTGGGGGGTTGGTCTGCCAGGGTGTCTGCCTCTTGAGGTGGTGGTGGGGGGGGGGGGGAATCATCACTGCTGGGGAGGGGGGGCTGGAGATAGGGGTGCTCCAGGACGGGGGAGGAGCTGGCCTGGGAATGGTCGGGAAGCCGCAATCAGGCTGTGGGGGGGGTTTGGGAGGGGCAGCACTGTGAGGGTCCCGGGCTGGCCAGCGATTGAGCTGACCAGCAAAATGCAGGCTGACATTTCGGGGCCACTGCATATGCACAGAGGCCTGGAACTGTCAGACTCTGGCGTGAAAAGTCCACGCCTCCCCGATAATGATATTCACGATGGTGACTTCTGCATTGCAGAGTGTGGGGGATTAGAGTCTGAACTCCCACTGAAAAAACAATCGTGATTTACCCCAGTTTTCCTGCAAATTCTGCACTTGGAACTTTTTTGGGAGAATTGCCCTCCCAATGGATCTTCTGTATATCTGAGATAGCTGACATGTTTTGGGTGGAGTTGCTGCACACCTAATCCATGAATCATCCAGGATCCTGGAGGGAAAAACATAGAGAAGAGATGGAGGGCCATTTGGAAGTGAGGTGCAGATGTAATACTAACAACCAGTCAAGCTCATGCAAACGAAGCTTTTTAAAAACCGCATTCCAAATGGGAATTTTCATCAATACAAAACATGCAGGAAATTCTCACCTGAAACATCAACTTTGTCTCTCGATGTTGACCTTGTCAGACCTGCTGAGTATTTTCAGTGTTTTCTGATTTTAATTTAGATTTCCAGATTCTGTAATGTTTCACTCAGGGATTTTCATCATTCTAAACTGCCTTTGGGCAACTAGGGATGGGCAATAAATGCTGGCCAGCCAGTGATGCCCATATCCCACGGGAATAAATAAAAAATCTGAAATCAAAGATCTCTGGTTAACTGAGTTTGAATCAAATTAATACTTGGACTGTTACACCTGGTAACAACTTATTTATTTTGCTGTTGTGGCTTCCAATGGATGGTAACTGAATCTGAATTGCCACCCATTCCTCCACTTGATGGAACAATGTGTTCCAGGTTCTATGGGTTGGCATGTTGATTCTGCATATTAATCATGCCTTGACTGAATGGTGTGAACACAAATTAACGTAGCCAGTCTTGCTTGGTAATCCATACCCATAGTATAACTTTGGGAAATCTAGTAGTGCACCGGTAACATCCCTACATCTGGATCCGAAGCTCCAGGTTCAAGTCCCACTTCAGGACTCGATGACTATGGAAGGTGCATTAACAGTGTGGCCAAACAGGTTGATTATCAGCCTGGAAATCCTTGCAATAAACCTGATGCCACGTGGTTAGAGTGGGAGAGTTTCCTGGTCAGCCATATTGCAAACGGAAATGGCAAACCACTGCAGTACCTTCCCAAGCATCATCATGGACTAAACCAATGGGAACTCATGGTCGCCAACACCCTCTTAGGGCATGTTAACTGGAAGAGAAGGAGGAGTGGAACTTTATTTTAAATATAAATATCTTGGCGAATTCTTATGCATGTTAAGGAGAGAGATATTACAACCAAGGAAATAAACTACTAAATAGTTCCTAGATTGTTGTAGTGGTCTGAACTTTTTGGGGAGTGCAGGGCACCATCCCTGGGCATAAGACATGGGGGCCAGCACTCTTCTGCTTTGTTAGCTCACCTTATAACTATTTAATAGCTGTTGGGCCATTCATTAGCTTGAGACAGGCTTCCTGCCCACATCTGGGAAGGAAATTCCACTTCTTAGAATTGCCAGTCAGCAAATGGCAGCTCTTCAGGTCCCAGCAGCTCCACTGGTGGTAGTGGCTGCCGGTGGGACTATATTCAGTTCCCAATTGGAATTGTTGATGGAACCAAATGTAAAGGTAAGTGGGGTGGTGTTGATAGGGCCTAATTGAGTGGGGCTCTCCTGCCTCAGGTTAAATTCCAGTGGCAGCAGGAGGAGACCCTTAAGTAGACATTAGTTAGCCTTAATCCCACTGGCTCTTGATTCCTTCCCTGCCATGGGTAAAATTGTGGCTTGTTGGGGGAGGCAAGTTGGAGCTGGGAGGAGCGCTCATGGCCTGACAGCCAATTTACATCCTTCCATCAGCCAACCCACTCCTGTACCAGTAAAATCCAGCCCAGGATATCATTGAGCCCCACTATGCTTCCCAAAACACAAGAGAAACAACCTTTCCCAGTAATTCTTATTTTCAAAACTTATGACAGAACAATCTATTGCACACAAAGGGCTACAAACCACGTTAGTGAGAATATTGAAGTTAAACTGCCACCCGCTGTGCAATAAAAGCTATTAGAAAAGCTCGTTGACATTTCATCAGGTAGCTCCCTCAGTACGAAGTTCAGAGAAGTGCCACTGGGGATGTTTTGGTGTGAAGGCTCCAATGAATGTTACGCTGCTTCTCCAGCATGGAAATGTTGGTTTGCTACAATACAACCTACTATGCAAAACTGAATTTGCAGTAATGATGACCCATAACTTCCTGGCTCCCCAGTGTCGGATTTAGGGGGTTCCCCAAAGATGCTCTGGGGAATTGCTCTCAGAAACTCCCAGGTTGTGGCAATTGCCCAGAAGCATTAACTTCCAGCAAACAATTGCACTGGGCTGGGAACCATCCGACAAAGTGATTTAAATCGCAAACTGGTTCTGCCAGTTTTACACTAATTAATCTGAAAGAGTTAGAAGAATTAAAAGCATTTCTAACTTCAGCGTAACTACTTTAAATGCCCAGACCGAACCCCACACGGACACCCCCTCCCTCACCCCCGCCCCCCACACTCTGGAACCCCATCCCCTGACTAATCAACCCCAAGGGTATTCCCCACCCACCCCTCCCCTGGGTGGACACTGCCCACCCTGAGCGGACCTGCATGCCAACATTCCCAGAACTGATCCAACCTCCCCCACACACCCCTGGCACCCACCCCTCCCCATGCAGACCTCGCCTCACTCTCCAGACACGGCCAACCAAATTCCATCCACTTATCTAGATACTTATCAGCTTCCTGGTCTGCCAATTTCACTGGGGCCTTTAAATTTACCTGCTTTCCAGCAGCCAGTGCAGTCAAGGGAGCATGGCCTCCTTGAGTTGCTGAATTTGCATCACTCTGTTGCCTTCAGAGACTCCTTTGCTGCAGGCTCCAAGCACCAAAGGTTTCCTGAACAGCTCCGTGCGCTTTAAACCCTTGTAATTCCAGTGGGCCATGACTTTACACCAGTGGGAGTTATGGCTGTGTTGCTTTACAGGGAATCCATGAAATCTTTACAACACAGGGACCTCAGGAGAAAAAGTTTGAGAACCCCTGTGCATCCTTCTAACACAGGAGTTTAACCTCTGTATAGATGGATAGAATGTAAAGTAAGTAGTTTGAATTATTTTGCCTTTATGCTTCTGCACACCCAACAGGAACTTTTACTACTTATTTCACCCAAGCCTTTAAGTACAGCATCAGTATCAGATATGCATTTTTGTGCATTCTTATGGCCCACAAGCCATATTATTAGTGTTGCTTAGTTGCTGATAATTGCCAGAATTCTCCAGCCTCACGTGCCCCTCTACTGCTGCCACTGATAACGGAGATTTTGGCGCTCAACCGAATCTCTGTTCACAGCAGCGAGACCAGCTAATCCTTGCCGTGGATGAGGTTGGAGAATTCCGGCCGGTGGATGAGAAATTATGCAGTAACCATAAAGTTCTGACAACTTGAAAGCAAGCAACAAATGGTCATAGGTGGGCATATGTACCCTTATTGTACAACTACCCACAGTTTTCTACACTTACTGCAATTTGATTTCTGAGCACCTCCGCTTTGTATAGAAAGCTCTGGAAGTGGGTAAAGTAACAGTTTCTAAGCAAATCTGAGCCATAACCAATCACTTATCCTCGTTAATAGTCATTATGGTCTTTCTAGTCAATCAATTGGATTGTTCCCTTTAATACAAATTGTCATCAATCTTTGATTACTGAAATGGTTCCATTCATTATTAGAAACTCTGTTAATGAATACTCTTATCAGTCCCTACAAAACAACAGTGGTCAGATTGCAAAAATAATGCAAAGGACTTTAGTACGTGCTGAGATTGTGAATGGCATTGTATAAAGGCAAGTTCTCTCTTTTCCTTCTTAGACAATAACACTGATTAGCGATGTGCTTTTAGTGCGTGCTTGTCCTTTCCTGGTGATTTTCTTTTTGGTCATGCTCAGTGTTCCATTATGTAGAAACAAAACTAGTGAAAGCCAATGTTACAAAGGAACCCTTCATAGTAGCACGAATGTAGAAAAAAATATCTTATAGTGTGGGGGTTTTTCCTCTTATTGTTTGCCAAGCAGCAATTCATGTACCTGATTGATGTAATCATGTCTCCTGACACAACAATACATTCTCTTTTATTTGATATACTGGTTAACAGTTCACTCCGTCTCTGGGGCTTATTATTTTCCATCTTTGCTGGGAATTGGTCAACTTCTCCAAACTGGAAGTTGTGAGGATGGATCCGTCTGTTTTCAATTTTGGCTCTGCTGATTTCATCAACAAATGTAGAATTGTCAGACTCCCAAAATATGATGCTTTACTTTTTTAAAAGAAATTACCTGAACGTGTTGTAATTTTTTCAGAAAAGCGCCGCTTTTCTTTTTGTCAGCTTATCTTCATCTTTGCCTTTGAGATTGTCTTTTCTATCAAGGTATTGATTTGAAAATTGGGGCTGTCAGCACCCGTCTCTGCCCATTTATTCTCAGTTTCAATGCTACCAATTCAGAATGAGAACTGGAAGGAGTTAGCCAATTGATAGTGAACGCTATGTTAACCAATAGATGCAAAATCTATTCACTTCTGGAATATGAAAACCAGCTGAAGACAGAAACAAATCGAAAAACAACGTAAGACCAAGATCTGCAGAGGAAGCTGACACACTGGCAAAGGATTATATTAGTTGCTCTCCATGTTGTGAACAATAACTGAGCCAGCCAATTCTGAATGTTTGCTGTGGGCTCACAGAATAGTGAGGTAGTGGGGCCTCTGGTTATTATCATTTATATTTTATTCTTTCACGAGAGCTGGGTGTTGCTGGCTCGGCCAGCCATTTTTATTGCCCACTCCTAGTTTCCCTTGTGAAGATGGTGGCGAGCTGCAGGTCATGTGGTGCAGGTACACCCACGGTGCTGTTTAAAGAGGGACTTTCAGGATTTTGACCCAGCCGCAGTGAAGGAATGGTGATACAGTTCCAAGTCAGGATGGGGGTGTGGCTGGAATGGGAACCTGGAGGTGGAACTGTTCCCATGCAGCTTTTGAGCTGGCAAAGGTTATGGGTTTGGAAGTTGCGATTAAAGGAGCCTTGGTGAGCTCCTGTAGTGCATCTTGTAGATGATCCATACTGTTGCCACTCTGCATTGGTGGATGTTGAAAGTGGTGGAGAGGTTGCCAATCATGTAGGCTGTTTTGTGGCACAGATCAGGTAGGTGATAGGTGGGGTGTCTGCTCCACCCATCCAATGATGCTGACAGGAAATCTGGTCAACCTAGGTGTTTGACCTCCTTTGGATACCAGAGAAGACCTGCTGGCATGATTTGCATTGCATTTTTGGAAGGGTGGATTAGTTGGTGAACATTTGACCTGTTTGCCACTTCTTAAAGCTGGCCCGTTGGCTTAAAGGAGAGACGGGGCTTTTAGTGGTGGTATGTGCACAGAACACCACTGAGGCCCCAACTGCAATGAGGATAACTAAGAGGCTCCAATTTTTCTTAGATTGTCCTCACTTATTTCATGAGGACTAAGAGGAAGGTCTTCTTTTCTTCTGATGGGTGTTATGTAGCCTGATAAATTATCCAATCGCATTGGAGAAAGCTGAGTGAGCAAGTCAATGCCAGCAGCATTTCTCCTGGGACCTGCTTATTGTGCATTTATGAACTTAATGGGTTTACCAGGATTGTCAAAGTAAGATTACTTTCATTTGTCTCTTACTCTCTCTACAGCTATGGAACACCACACTTTCTCATTAATACTGCGATTCTTCTCTCCCTGCTTCACAAGCCTCTCCTCCAACCACAATTGGAGGCTCGATTAAAGTGTGCCTGCTTTGGAATCACGCACTCAACAGCATCTTCCCTCTACCCCACACTTGCTCCTTTCTCTTCTCAGAATACAAGCTATGCCCAGTTGCCTCACACACCTTTTCTGCTTTGTCTGGGATATGCAGCAGGTTACCTGTACATGAAGGAACTAATATGTAGGAGGAGGGAAAAAAAAGGCAACTGTGGAAGCAAACAATTACGAATAATAATAACAATGAAATGTGGATAATCAGCTCTGAGATTTGGGGGCAAGGATCAGTTCTGAAGCATTGTAATTTTTAAAAAAAAGCTATTGCTCTGGTGTGGAAAGGGAGAATACAGAGCTATTCCCTACAATATTCTATACAAAGACACTAAATTCTAGGCCAGCTGTTTATCACTGTTTGGTAGATAAGATAAACTATTTTGAGATATCATTCTTAACACTAGCATGTACATTTACAGATTAATCATCATTTTTACATTAGATTAATACAGAGGCCCCATTCTATTTCCATTTTGAAATCAAATAATTTTAAATATAGCTGAAGTTTTCTTGATTCTGCATGGGTTAGATTGTGACGTTTCTCCCATTGATTGTAATGGGCAGAATATTACAGGTTCGTAACCACAGAAACCTATGAGTTTTAATTGGATTACAATTGTTAGAGTAACAATGGCAGGTCTGTGGGGATCTGTCGGTCATTTTTCTTGGTTAGTCTCAATATGATCATCTAATAGTCATAAAAATGGGACAGTTCGGAGGACCCAAATTTGAATGTCCAGTTTCAACCCTCATTAGAACTTGGCACCTACCAGAGTTGAGTATTTCCGTTTCTCAGACCAGCTGATAATGGTAGTGAAAGGCTTCATCTTATTGTGACTGCCACCGAGTGATAAGACAGGAGCCATGGGGAAGTCAGCATTGCAAACTGTGCACATCCCTGACTGAATGAGTGCAAAGGGAACAGGGGAATTCAATAAAGGTTTAAAAAATTAAACTGTAAAATGAATTGGACTTAGAATTGCTTTATTTTTAGTTGTGACTGGAGATTAGCCCATTACTTGAGAAATCTGTGTGATTCATCTGTATTGCCATTTACCCAAACGTCAGATGTCCTCATACTATTCTACGGTGTATTGGACTTATTGTCATGTAGATATAGTTTTATTACAAATGCTGCTTCATTGAAATGGAGAAATTTCTATATAATATTTCCAATTTGTGAGTCAATCGTCACTGAATCACTACATTATAGGAACATTTATCTCCTGGACAGGAATTCCACAGATAACAACAGGATGAAGAAATTAGTCAGGTACTTCAAGAACAACTTAATAGCTTTCCAATGTTTGATTATTCCATTAACTTTCCCATTCCCACCCAGGGAGAGGATGTAAAAGTATAGTTTAGACAGAGGATTGTGCCATTTGTTTGATTTCATAAGAGCAACTGATATATATTTTAAAAAACTAGGATTTAAAGGGAGTTCAAAATTTCCAGAGAAAATATCTAACTACAGGTATAGTGCAATCAATGTCTTAGCCTCTCAACATAATAAATATTATTTCAACTGACTTTGTTTCAGAGAAATCACCCTGCTGTTTTATTAACTTAGAAAATGGTCTTTGCACATTGTAAAAAGCAGAAAGACTTTGATTACAAAATAAACCTATGATGCGGAATTATTAGGAACATAGTTGCCACTAAACATAAAGGGACCCAAGATTTAAAAATAATTAGCTATGTGTCACACAATTCCTCTGGATAATTACTTTGTGTTATGTGTAGTTGTTGGTGTCACTGTACAAACAAAAAGAAAAGCTTGCACTGTTACGCTGATGTCAATACTATGTAACTAATCTTCAATAGATGTAAAAGGTAAGCCTATTTATAAGACATGACTTATTAGAAAGTTCAACGCAACTCAATTAAATCAATAGAATTAACAAATCAAAGGTTACCCAGCAGCATGTGAAAAATTGTACAAGGAAAGAATTGAAGTAAGGTGTTCCCTATACTACTATGTGAAGTCTTGTGGGTGATGCAGAGGGTAGTGTCCTTGTCTCTGAGCCACTCCAGAAACTTGATGGACGCTGTGTTCATAGCATGGCCAAACAGGTTGACTATCAACTTTCAGTCCTTCTGATATATGCCACTGGCAGGCAGTATGAGTGGGGAACCTTCCTTGTCTGCCATGTGTTGGAAAGAAATTGGAGCCTCTACCAGCACTGTCCATAGCTCCAGGCTACAACATGCATGTAAATATGTATGTTGCCACAGCAACTTTGACTCCTTAGGAGGGAGGGATAGAGGCGGTGTGGCAGTTGGCTGGATGGCCGATGTGGATCACATTGCTGCCAACAGCACAGGATTCAATCCCTGTTCTAACCGGAGTGGAGTTGGGAGCTGCCTCCTAGCCTTACCTGTGATGAAGGTTGTGGCACTGTGGGTTGGACCTGCCTTTGAGCAGAGGACTGAAGAAGACCATACTACTACACATTCTGTTCTCATCCTTGCAAGTTTATTTTGCTTTAAATGAAGAATCTATTCAAATGAAGTTTCCAGTGAATGCTGTGCAGCTTAGCACCATCAAGATCTGTTCTGTAGGTTAAAGATGTACCTCAATAGAAATTCAGTTTTCCTAAACATAAATAGAATAATATAATGAACTATTCAGCTCATTGGGTCTGTACCTCCTCTCTGCAAGAGCAACACAGCTCCACTTGCCCCCTTTTCTCTGTATCTCTACAATATTATTCCCTTAATATGTTCATCCAATTCCCTTTTGAAAGCAACAGTTGAAGCTGCCTCTAACACCCTTTCAGACTGTGCATTCCAGATCCTAATTGCTGTGTAAAAATTCCACAATTCACTTTGGTTCTTTTGCCGAGCACTTTAAATTTTTGTTTTCTGGTTCTAAATTTTTCTGCCAATGGGGGAACTTTCTTTCTATCTCCTCGATCTAAACCTCTTGTTATTTTGAACACTTGTTTCAAAGTTCCCCTCAACCTACACTGCTCCAAAGAGAACAACTCCAGCTTTCTCAATCTAACCACACAACTGATGTCCCTCATCCCTGGAACCATTCTGTTCTGCACTCTGTCAAAGGCATTAACATTGTAGTTGTGGTTTTCCTACTTTCTCTCTCCTGGCCTGAATTTTAGGCTCGTCAGGCATGCGAGGTCGGTGGGACTGGAAGCAGACAGGAATTGTGCTTCCAGCTGAGATCAGTCCCTGAATGCGAGTTCATGCTGGCTGGTCTATTAACGTCTAGTCAACGTGAAACACACTCTGAGAGAGGCTCAGCAGTGATGGGAGTAGGGGCGGGAGGAGTGGACCAGGAATAGGGCTGACACCAAGAATACTGAGGGTGCAGGCGGATGCTTCTAATGAGCTCCTTGAAGGCTGTTAGCTGCTGTGGAGCTGTCTCAGAGAGTTACAGACCTGTATGAATTAAATGAGATGAAAAAAATGCAGCAACCTGTATTAGAGCAACACATTCCAGCACCTGACAGCAGAACTCAAAGGCTCAGTTCCCAAGCATGATTTTTCTATTATATTTCACCCTGGACATTTCATCCCACCCTGGGTTGAGGTTGTAACATGTAACATGAAGGCTGCCTGGCCGTTTGACCTGTCCGCCAATTAGAAAAGTGGACCAGCCACATGAAATTATTTTTAATTGACTTCTGAATGGGTTTAATTGCCTGCTGAGTGACATATGACGTAAGGACACACGCCCAATGTCTTCTCGCACAATTTCATGTGCTGTTGAGTTGGGCGCGCACCCACTCGTACAACATAAAATTCTGGCCCGTGTGAATTTACCCATTCTGTTCCCGAACTATCTCCCATTTGAAGAGTGCTGGGAAATGGAATTTCCAATTGGGATTTCATCAAACATTTTAAAAGATTTGTTCTATGGGCATCATCGACAAGATTAGCATTTATTGCACATCCCTAATTGTCCTTCAAACTGAGTGGCTTCCTAGATCACTTCAGGGGGCAGCTATGAGTAAAATACTTTGCTGTGGGTTGGGGGTCACACGTAGGTAGGGATGGCAGATTTCATCTCCTTAAAAAGTGAACCAGATTGGGTTTTATTACAATCCAATGTGTTATGCTCATTCTCAATAAGATTATTCAAGATTGATTAATTAATTGAATTTAAATTCCCCCAGCTGCTGTGGTGGGATTTGAATTTATGGCTCTGGGGTATTAGTCTGGGCCTCTGGATTACTAGCCCAGTAACATTATGGCCATGTTACTGTCTTGCTATGCTTTTATACTTATCCATTTACACTGATTTGAATCATTATAACTCTTAGGCCCAGGTTGTTTTCCCTAGAATCCCTACAGTGAAGAAGGAGGCTATTTGGCCCATCAAGCCTGCACCGTCAACAATCCCACCCAGGCCCTATCCCCATAACTCCGTATATTTACCCTGCTGGTCCCCCTGACACTAATGTCAATTTAGCATGGTCAATCAACATATCCTGCATATCTTTGGACTGTGGGAGGAAACCGGAGCACCCAGAGGAAACCCATGCAGACACGAGGAGAATGTGCCATCGCCACGCAGACAGCCACCCAAAGTTGGAATTGAACCCAGGTCCCTGGCACTGTGAGGCACAGTAAGAAGTCTCACAACATCAGGTTAAAGTCCAACAGTGCTAACCATTGTGCCACCGTGCCGCCCAGGTTTGCCAAGTTGGAAGATTTCCCTTTTCGATGAACCTGACCTTCAGACATGGCCCCCTCAGGTGTGTGGGTGGGGTGCATTGGAGGTGGTGGAAACAGGAGTCAGGGCAGGCTGGTGTTAAGGCCTGCATCTGTGTCCTGGCACTCTGCTGAAATAAATAAAAAATAATAAAATTGTAATAATTCTTGTTCACCAGTCATGGAGGAAAAACAACATATTGTTTATTTACAGGTTAAAGGTCATAAGAAGCCTCTGGCTGCAGCCAGCTCCTGAGAAGGTTCTGAAACAGCAAGCACTGCTTACAGGAATAATGTCCCGCCCTGCTCCCTGATTGGTTCTCTAGGTCATGTGATTCTTCACAGTGTGATCCTTAAAGAGACAATCACCACAAAAACATCCCTCTATACCACACCCTCTTCACATCCTCTCTAATCCCGAGTTACCCTCTACCCAACCGTCATGGCCCCTCACACCTCAATGCCAACTATCTGAGCAATAGAATCTCATCGCATTGATATTACAAAAACAGACCCCTCAATGCAAATGAGTACATGCTAGTGTTTCTGCTCCACAAAAGTCTCTTCCCATCCTTCCATACCTAAACACATTGATCTCCTTGGCCAAATATTTCCAAATACTATTGACTGAGAAGTATTCACCATTTTGCAGCAATATTACTGACAGTGTTAGAAAATCCAAGATAACTTGACGTGACAGACTGTATCAAATAAACACATTAAGTTGCACAGGTCAACCGAAGCTTTCCCCAAGCATTAGGATAGCTTCAAGCAGACAAAAGGTGAGACTCAATAACAATAATTGATCTTTGAAATTCTCTGTTGGGAAATTGAGAGTAGGCAGATGAATCAAGAAAAAAGTCTGATTTTATTTATTTTTGTAGTGTTTCTGTTAAAATGGCATTGAGTTAATCGAAAATATGCTCAATAGAATGGAGTTGAAACGTCCAGGATAATAGAATTAATTGTTCTAACTTCCTTTCATACAACAGGCAGAATCTTCCTTTTTGCCTCCCGAGTGCTGGCTTAGTCGAGAAGAGCGGTGTGCAGCTCACCAGCTGCATTGCTGACTTTTCTCGCCATATTGCCAACATCTAGAAGAAAAATAATCCTGGAGTCGTGCCCCATGCCATTATGCTGGTGGGATGAGGCCTGAAAAAGCCAGCAACAATGGGTTTCCAGACATCGGGGCACCCTTTCCGATTTCTGGTCAAAAAAAGAGGAACCCCCCCCCCCCCCACTCTCTACCATGCAAACGGAGACCCCCGCATGCACACGGAAAGCCCCCCGCACACATATATGGGGAATTTCCCCCTCCAATATACAAGGGGAAATCCCCCTCATTGAATTACCCAGAATGCTCCCCCTGCACTGCCCCTAGGGGGAGCTGCCAATGTGGGAGACGATATAGTGAGGGAAGCCCGCTAATGAGATGGAGATGTACTTAAATGTTCCCAATTTTCCTGGGCGGGAACCTCGTTACACCAATGATGAGGGGCAGGGACAATCGGATCCCAAGATTTCGCCAGCAAGATTCCCAGTTTTGATCTCTCGCGGGATTTTACACTCACGTCACTATGCCCATGTTTGCCGCAGGAGCGAAATCCCGACCATCAATTGCACACAGATAGCAACCTTGTAAAGAACAATAATTTTATTTTGATAACTTTTAGGAAGAGTCACATTTTCTCAGAGCAGAATGCAGCATTCTTCAAATCTTGGAAAGATTGACAAAGAACTTTACACATGAGACCTTTAGTTATAGAATCTTACCTCAATGAGCTGACAGACATTTAATAGACAGAGACACAATAATTCCAAAACAGGGGATTCCTGTGGCAATTGATGTAGGCACTGGGATTGAAACTGACAAACCAGAGGAATTATTATTTATTAATATAAAAATTACTAATCACAGACTTTGTTTCCATCTAATCAGCACACATTTAGGGCTTCATACTAAAATAATATTTCTTACACCATGTGATGCAAAAGGAAGTGGGAATGGATATAACAGAAAGCCTTGCCAAAGTCTTTTAATATTCCCTCGATACTGAGTGTGTGGTGGGGGGGGGAGAGAGAGAAGGGGGCTGGAAAATCCCAGCCAGAAAACAGTGAATCATGAGTCAAGCCATATTCATAGAATTTTACAGCACAAAAAGAAGACATTCAGCCCATCGTGTCTGCGTCGGTCATCAAGCCCAATCTATTCTAATCCCACTTTCCAGCACTTGGTCCATAGTTTTCTATGCTATGGTGTTTCAAATGCTCATCTAATGCTTCTTAAATGTTGTGAGGGTTCCCACCTCTACCACCCTTTCAAGCAGTGAGTTCCAGATGCCCATCATCCTCTGGGTGAAAAAAGGTTTTCCTCAAATATTGATTCCAGAGATGAGGAGTTTGTTGTATGAAGAGTGACTGAACAGTTTAGGCCCATACTCTCTGAGGTATTCAAGATGATAAAAGGTCTGGATAAAGTAGACGTGGAGCGGATGCTTCTGCTGGTGGGACATTCTAGGACGAGAGGTCAAAGTCTTAGGATAAAGGTTAGCAAATTTAAGAGTTGAGGAGAAACTACTTTCCCCAAAGGGTTGTGAATCAGTGGAATTCGCTACCCCAAAATGCGGTGAATGCTGGGACAGTGAGTATATTTAAGGAGGAGTTAGACAGGTTTTTAATTGGTAATGGGTTGAAGGGTTATGGGGAGAAGGCAGAAAAATGGGGACGAGGAGTATATCAGCCGTCATTGAATGATGGAGCGGACTCGATGGGCTGAATGGCTTAATTCTGCTCCTATATCTTATGAACTTATGAAATACCGTCTAAGTCATAGCTTAAATTTATGTCTACTGATTATTGACCCCTCTACTAGGGGGAAAAGTTCTTGGCCATCTACCCTATCTATGTCCGTCATAAATTTTTACACCTGGTGGATGGTGTTCTCACGTGAGATGATGGCATCCATGTCGATGATCCGGCACATCTTTCAGAGGTTGCTGTGGCAGGGTTGTGTGGTGTCATGGTCACTGTTCTCCTGAAGGCTGGGGAGTTTGCTGCAGACAATGGTCTGTTTGAGGTTGTGCGGTTGTTTGAAGGCAAGGTGTGGGGATGGCCTTGGCAAGATGTTCGTCTTCATCAATGACATGTTGAAGGCTCCGGAGAAGATGTCGTAGCTTCTCTGCTCCGGGGAAGTTTTGGACGATGAAGGGTACTCTGTCCGCCGTGTCTTGTGTTTGTCTTCTGAGGAGGTTGGTGCGATTTTTCGCTGTGGCACGTCGGAACTGTCGATCGATGAGTCGAGCGCCATATCCTGTTCTTATGAGGGCATCTTTCAGCGTCTGGAGGTGTCTGCTGCAATCCTCCTCATCTGAGCAGATCCTGTGTATATGGAGGGCTTGTCCGTAGGGGATGGCTTCTTTAACATGTTTAGGGTGGAAGCTGGAGAAGTGGAGCATCGTGAGGTTGTCCGTGGGCTTGCGGTACAGTGAGGTGCTGAGGTGACCATCCTTGATGGAGATGCGCGTGTCCAAGAATGCAGCTGATTCCGGAGAGTAGTCCATGGTGAGTCTGATGGTGGGATGGAACTTGTTGATGACATCGTATAGTTGTTTCAGTGATTGTTCACCATGAGTCCAAAGGAAGAAAATGTCATCGATGAGTTCAGATGAGAAGGATTGCAACAGACACCTCCAGACGCTGAAAGATACCCTCATAAGAACAGGATATGGCGCTCGACTCAGCGATCGACAGTTCCGACGTGCCACAGCAAAAAACCACAACGACCTCCTCAGAAGACAAACACAGGACATGGCGGACAGAGCACCCTTCGTCATCCAGTACTTCCCCGGAGCGGAGAAGCTACGACATCTTCTCCGGAGCCTTCAACATGTCATTGATGAAGACGAACATCTTGCCAAGGCCATCCCCACACCCCCACTTCTTGCCTTCAAACAACGGCACAACCTCAAACAGACCATTGTCCACAGCAAACTACCCAGCCTTCAGGAGAACAGTGACCACGACACCATACAACCCTGCCACAGCAACCTCTGCAAGACGTGCCGGATCATCGACACGGATGCCATCATCTCACGTGAGAACACCATCCACCAGGTACACGGTACATACTCTTGAAACTCGGCCAACGTTGTCTACCTGATATGCTGCAGGAAAGGATGTCCCGAGGCATGGTACATTGGGGAAACCATGCAGACGCTACGACAACGGATGAATGAACACCGCTCAACAATCACCAGGCAAGAGTGTTCTCTTCCTGTTGGGGAACACTTCAGCGGTCACGGGCATTCGGCCTTTGATCTTCGGGTAAGCGTTCTCCAAAGCGGCCTTCATGACACACGACAGCGCAGAGTCGCTGAGCAGAGACTGATAGCCAAGTTCCGCACACATGAGGATGGCCTCAACCAGGATCTTGGGTTCATGTCACACTATCTGTAACCCCCACAACTTGCCTGGGCTTGCAAAATCTCACTAACTGTCCTGTCTGGAGACAATACACATCCCTTTAACCTGTGCTTAACGCTCTCTCCACTCACATTGTCTGTACCTTTTAAGACTTGATTACCTGTAAAGACTCGCATTCCAACCATTATTTTGTAAATTGAGTTTGTGTCTTTATATGCCCTGTTTGTGAACAGAACTCCCACTTACCTGACGAAGGAGCAGCACTCCGAAAGCTAGTGGCTTTTGCTACCAAATAAACCTGTTGGACTTTAACCTGGTGTTGTGAGATTTCTAACTGTGTTTACCCCAGTCCAACGCCGGCATCTCCACATCCTGGGAATTTATCCATTTTTATGCCCGCTGAAATCGATAATACCTGTTCCCTCCTTGTGTTGATTTGTTCAATTATATCACAATCCCCTCACCCTGATTTCTATACCGACAATGTCCTTCTCCACAGCGAACACAATGCAAAAAATTAATTTAAAACCTCACCTACATTTTCCAGTTCTACACACACATTGCTCCAATCGACCGCCCTTCAAAGAACAAACAAAGAACAAAGAACAAAGAACAATACAGCACAGGAACAGGCCCTTCGGCCCTCCAAGCCCGCGCCGCTCCCCGGTCCAGGATTGAATCCTGAATCCAGGATCCCCGCCCAATTTTCCAGCCTATCTACATCCTAATATCCTATCCACCGAGCTGTCCCTCACAGCTACGATGCTTTGTTCATCACAACCTATTAACTCACCCCCACCCCCCCATTCCAGACCATGTGATCTCCAGGGAGAGGCGAAAACCCAGAGTGAAAACCCCAGGGCCAATATGGGGAAAAAAAAAAATCTGGGAAATTCCTCTCCGACCCCCTGTGGCGATCGAAACGAGTCCAGGAGATCACACTGGCCCTGATCAGAAAATGCTTCCCAACCCTATTCATTTCCACTTCTGCTTTACGAACACCATCTGAATTCCCTGCCCCCGAGACAGGTTCCCAACTATCCGCAGTCTCGCTCTGTACTGGCACCAGCAAGATGATCATAGAATGAAGCCTTGAAACGAGAAACAAAGAACAATTAACCCGCGCCGCTCCCTGGTCCAAACTAGACCACTCTTTTGTATCCCTCCATTCCCACTCCGTTCATATAGCTGTCTAGATAAGTCTTAAACGTTCCCAGTGTGTCCGCCTCCACCACCTTGCCCGGCAACACATTCCAGGCCCCCACGACCCTCTGTGTAAAATATGTCCTTCTGATATCTGTGTTAAACCTCCCCCCCTTCACCTTGAACCTATGACCCCTCGTGAACGTCACCACCGACCCGGGGAAGAGCTTCCCACCGTTCACCCTATCTATGCCTTTCATAATTTTATACACCTCTATTAAGTCTCCCCTCATCCTCCGTCTTTCCAAGGAGAACAACCCCAGTTTCCCCAATCTCTCCTCATAACCAAGCCCCTCCATACCAGGCAACATCCTGGTATACCTCCTCTGTACTCTCTCCAAAGCCTCCACGTCCTTCTGGTAGTGTGGCGACCAGAACTGGACGCAGTATTCCAAATGCGGCCGAACCAACGTTCTATACATCTGCAACATCAGACCCCAACTTTTATACTCTATGCCCCGTCCTATAAAGGCAAGCATGCCATATGCCTTCTTCACCACCTTCTCCACCTGTGACGTCACCTTCAAAGATCTGTGGACTTGCACACCCAGGTCCCTCTGCGTCTCTACACCCTTTATGGTTCTTCCATTTATCGTGTAGCTCCTCCCTACATTATTCCCACCAAAATGCATCACTTCGCATTTATCAGGATTGAACTCCATCTGCCATTTCTTTGCCCAAATTTCCAGCCTATCTATATCCTTCTGTAGCCTCTGACAATGTTCCTCACTATCTGCAAATCCTGCCAGTTTTGTGTCGTCCGCAAACTTACTGATCACCCCAGTTACTCCTTCTTCCAGATCATTTATATAAATCACAAACAGCAGAGGTCCCAATACAGAGCCCTGCGGAACACCACTAGTCACAGGCCTCCAGCCGGAAAAAGACCCTTCCACTACCACCCTCTGTCTTCTATGACCAAGCCAGTTCTCCACCCATCTAGCCACCTCCCCCTTTATCCCATGAGATCCAACCTTTTTCACTAGCCTACCATGAGGGACTTTGTCAAACGCTTTACTAAAGTCCAACTAGACAACATCCACGGCCCTTCCTTCGTCAACCATTCTGGTCACTTCTTCAAAAAACACCACCAGGTTAGTGAGGCATGACCTCCCTCTCACAAAACCATGCTGACTATCGTTAATGAGTTTATTCCTTTCTAAATGCGCATACATCCTATCTCTAAGAATCTTCTCCAACAACTTCCCCACCACGGACGTCAAGCTCACCGGCCTATAATTACACGGGTTTATCCTTCCTACCCTTCTTAAATAACGGGACCACATTAGCTATCCTCCAATCCTCTGGGACCTCACCTGCGCTTTACTAAAGTCCATATAGACAACATCCACGGCCCTTCCTTCGTCAACCATTCTGGTCACTTCTTCAAAAAACACCACCAGGTTAGTGAGGCATGACCTCCCTCTCACAAAACCATGCTGACTATCGTTAATGAGTTTATTCCTTTCTAAATGTGCATACATCCTATCTCTAAGAATCTTCTCCAACAACTTCCCCACCACGGACGTCAAGCTCACCGGCCTATAATTACCCGGGTTTATCCTTCCTACCCTTCTTAAATAACGGGACCACATTAGCTATCCTCCAATCCTCTGGGACCTCACCTGCGTCCAGTGACGAGACAAAGATTTGCGTCAGAGGCCCAACGATTTCACCTCTCGTCTCCCTGAGCAGCCTTGGATAGATTCCATCAGGCCCTGGGGATTTGTCAATCTTTATATTCTCTAACAAACCTAACACTTCCTCCTTTGTAATGGAGATTTTCTCCAACGGTTCAACACTCCCCTCCGAGACACTCCCAGTCAACACATCCCTCTCCTTTGTGAATACCGACGCAAAGTATTCATTTAGGATCTCCCCTACTTCTTTGGGCTCCAAGCATAAGTCCCCACTTTTGTCCCTGAGAGGTCCGATTTTTTCCTTAACAACCCTTTTGTTCCTAACGTATGAATACGCCCTTCGCTCTCCTAATTTATTTTTTAAGTATAATTTGCATTTTGCGTTAACTAATTTATTTAGCTTTGCCTGGGCTTTTGTCAACTGCATAGAAAACATGTGCAGTTCAATGATGAGGGAAACTTTTCATTGGTAAATCTTGGTAATGGAGTATGTATGGATGGTCTATTAAAGAGCCTCCTATTCAAGCATAGAAGTTCTGCATCATGACCACAGCTTTCCTGCCCACCTACATTGCCATTAATAAAAGGCTTGAGAGCACAAAGGTGGCATGGCTATTTTTCAAAATTAAATTTCATGTGTAAGTATTTCACATTACATTGGTTTCACTTAATTCTTGTGTGCATCATCATTATTTACTGAGACAAAATCAGTCAGGGAGCTAAATGTACTGGCACATTTCATGGTTGGCACACATTGAATAGTTAGAAGGGAGTTAGGGATGTTTCCTTCATTGTGGAAAAAGAAATGTGGTAGTTCTTGTTCACTCTTTATTGCATGATCATGTTGGTGTCCAGTATTGTACTTTCCATTCTGTGGCTGAACTTGCAGGCTCAGCTGGCCGTCCTTTCTCTGCATTGTAAAGGACATTGTCCCAGATCACTCTCAGAGGGGATAACTGAAATGTTGTTTGTTCCAAGATGTGCAGGTTAGATGGATTAGACAGGGTAAATGCGCTGGGTTACGGGGATAGGGTGGGGAGGTGAGCTTGGGTGAGATGCTCTTTCAGAGTCGGTGCAGACTCAATAGGCGCTGTAGGGATTCTTTCATTCTAAATGAAAGCCCTGTGAGGACTCTGCCAGCCAACACTCTGAGATGGACACACATTTGGGCAGTCGTGACACTGCCCTTTAGATGTCTCATTCTCTTACCTTGACTGACTGCTCCCACACCCAAAACACTTCTCTTCTCCATGCCTCCGATTCCACCCCTCCATGCCACTCCACATGCCCTCAACCCCAGTCCGCAAATCCCCTCACCACCACTGGTTCACCCTTGCCTCTATCGGGCCTCCGTGCAACCTGCCATTCTCCTCCATTGTGCTGTAGAGTTAAACAAAGAAAACAATTGATAAAGGCAAAATACTGCAGATGCTGGAATCTGAAACAAAAACAGACAATGCTGGAAAATCTCAGCGGGTCTGACCGCATCTGCAGAGAGAGAATAGAGCTAACATTACGAGTCTGGATGACCCTTTGTCAGAAGATGTTTGACCTTGCACACAACTGCAGAAAGCTGACTGATGCATGCCACCTTTAAGCAGCCATTAACTGGGTTCCATGAGATTCCTGTGAGCTGCTCACTTTATTAAAAACTGTTCCACGCTAAGGTGGATTTATGGCATGGGAATGTAATACAATTACAAACTCACCACAGGGCTGGCGTAATGATTGACATGCTCCAAAAATGCCCATGACTTTATCTCTGCATCTCAGCCTGCCATAATCAGCAAATCAAAATTTTGCATCCTGCCTAATTAAGTTAGCCTACAGGATATGTTACCTGCTCTTGTGGGCTCCATAAAATCTCTCTTTTTATGTAGAGGGAAGAAGGTGGAATTTAGATATTTCCTTTGAAAAGACTTGATTTTTCTTGTAACCAAAGCTTAGAATTTAAAACAAAATCTTCAGCCATTTTATTATGCAGAATGCGTGACTTGGAGCTTTCCAATAGATCTCTCCTGGGGGTTGTTCATGAGTAGTTTGGGACTTAGAATGAAATTTTTGATGTATACTGTGGTCTACTGAGACAGTGAGTTTGCTCAAGATTGTAATATGTGAAATGAAATGAAGAAATACATCAGTAACTTGCTTGTGGTAAATAATAAATAATGTAAACATTATTACATACCTTACTAATATTGAAAGATGTGTTTCATATTTATGAAATAATTTACCTACCACGTTTCCAAACTTACTTAAAATTCAAATAACTTCATTCCCTTCTCTCCAATTCTCAATTATTCACACCATAGTAATATTTTTGCTTCTACATAATGGATTTGCAAAAAAAAGTAAGTAGTTATATTTATGTATTCCTCTGTTCAACCTCCCCAAAACAGTTCTTTTTTCTTCTGTTATTTACAGCAATATTTTCTATCCTAATTCCTAACATTCCTAGTAATTCTTGCTGAAGCAACCATTGATGCAGCGCTATACTAGGGAAGCTCTCCCCATTGTCACGTCACCAATGCCTAGCATCCTGAACAGATGGCTGTCATGTTTTGGGCCTAGCTGATTGATTCTGGCCACAGAATCTGATCACAAGAGCTGTGTATCCATTCTGCCAGCCAGAAAACAGTGGGCTGGGTGCTGTACCACACATCACAAGCCCAGAGAATTGCTTTTGCACCTTTACCTTGGGTTTCCTTTCTAGGAATAGCTAGTTCATAGAGTCACAGAGGTTTATAGCATGGCAACAGGCCCTTCAGCCCAACTTGTCTATGCAACCCTTTTTTTTAACGACTAAGCGAGTTCCAATTGCTCACGCTTGGCTTATGTCCCTCGATAGCCATCTTACTCATGTAACTGTCTAAATGCTTTTTAAAAGACAAAATTGTACCCGCCTCTATTACTACCTCTGGCAGACATTCACCACCCTCTGTGTGAAAAAATTGCCCCTCTGGACCCTTTTGTAACTCTCCCCTCTCACCTTAAACCTATGCCCTTTAGTTTTAAACTCCCCTACTTTTGGGAAAAGATATTGACTATTTAGCTGATCTATGCCCCTCAGTATTTTATAGACCTCTAAGATCACCTCTCCGCCTTCTACGCTCCAGAGAAAAAAGTCCCAGTCTATCCAGCCTCTCCTTATAACTCAAAGCATCAAGTCCTGATAGCATCCCAGTAAATCTTTTCTGCACTCTTTCTAGTTTAGTAATATCCTTTCTAGAATAGAGTGACCAGAACTGCATACAGTATTCCAAGTGTGGCCTTACCAATGTCTTGTACAACTTCAACAAGACGTCCCAAAATGTCAATAGAGGGGTGAGGGATCAAGTGAAGGGAGATGTGATAAATTAAAGGGAGAGGACAAGGCAAGGGAGGAAGGTGGCAATAAGCAATCAGGTGATTGATAATCTGATTGTGTCAGGAAGGGACAGAGCTTAAGAGTGCAACAGTGGGTAAGGCCAAAATTTGCGAAAATAATAAAAACACAGAGTTGAGAGCATTCTATCTGAATGCACACAGCATTTGCAACAAGATGACAGCGCAAATAGAAGCAAGGAGATATGATCTAATTGCCATTATGGAGATGTGGCTGCAGGGTGATCCAGATTGAAAACTGAATGTTTGAGAGTATTTAGCATTTGGGAACAACAGGCAAAAAGGAAAATGAAGTTGGGTAGCGTTGCTAATAAAGGATCAGGTGAGTACATTCACAAGGGAGAAACTTACATCAGAAGATCAAGATGTAGAATCAGTTTGGGTGGAGCTAATGAACAACAAGGGGCAACAAACATCGATAGTTTACAGGCCACTAAACAGTCGCGGTAATGTGGGACATGGTACAAATCAAAAACTTAGAGGTGCATGTAACAAGGGTAATACTGTAACTAAGGGGGACTTCAACCTACACAGACTGGGCAAACCTAATTATCACTATATTGTGGGGTAAATTGAGATGGCTGGTACTGTCTGTAACTACAGACAATATGAAATTCACGAGGCAGATATCTCTGTATAAAGATGTAACATTTATTTAAAACAAAAACACAACAAGCAGCTGGTCAGAGATCACCAAAAGGGTTAAGTAGCTCTGAAATAAAGCAGCAGAACCTCTCTGATGAATCTAACGTATACAATCAAAAATGGATCAATTATAGATTTTCTTATCAATTATTCCTGTCTTACATTAGTTTAAAATCAATTACATTCAGTGAACATACATCAGTAATAATTCCTGACATACACTTTAGCCAATTGCATTCTACCATCCAGCATAATGATATTTAATTCGTCCATTTAATTCAGACACTAACTCCCATCTTGGCTAACGTCACTTCCCTGTTGCTAGGTAACTATAGACGCTCATCATAGAAGTCAAAGTGAACATTCCCACCGGCTCATTGCCCAAACTGGATAGACATGTGATCCTGTATCCATCTATTTTATGTCTCGACAATGAAAATCCCTATTTATAATATTGCAAGATGTGTTCCCTCACCAGAAACTTTCTGACAGGAATTCTGCTAACTACTGGGGTTCTCAAGCCTTTGAGTCTGAATTCTTTGCCTTTACCATCATCCCTTACGGTAATCGGCTTTCGGCTGAAGTGAGCAATGATTCATATAATACTTATAATACATTTAAAATATCAATAGATGTTTTAAAATCATAATTACTTGTTTAATTCTCTTACTGCATCCACATATGTGTAAACTATTTGTTTCATTCGTTTGTTAACATTGTTTCAAGAATTATTTAATTCTTTGCGCGTAGTACTGTCAGTGCCTTAAGTATTCTGTCTGAAACTTTATTAGGTGGTTAATAATTTCCCTCTTCACACTAATACTGTGCAGGGTGTATTGCTAGAATATATACAAGGTGGTTGTATTTTTTAATAGTATGTTGAGGAATTGACAAGAGAATAGGCTATTTTAGATATAGTATTTTATAATGAGAAAGGGATAATCAATAGCCCTGTTGTATACGGGAATTTAGGGAAGTATGATCATAATATGATGGAATTATACATTAAGTTTGAAAGTGATGCAGTTCCATGCAAAACCAGGATCTTAAATCCAAATGGAGGAAACTACAAAGGAACAAGGGCCAAATTGACTGTGGCAGATTTGGAAACGACATTAAAACGTATGATGGTCATCGGACAATGGCCAGCTTTCAAAGAACTTTGAAAATTAAGAATTTTAGTTCAGTCGGGTTGCATGGTCGGTGCAGGCTTGGAGGGCTGAAGGGCCTGTTCCTGTGCTGTAATTTTTTGTTCTTTGTTCTAATATATGGTTTACAATGAATTTGCATTCCTCTGAGAGACACAAACTAAACAGAAAACATGGTTAGCAATATTGGATCAAAGGGAGAGGGTTATAAAGTTGGCAAAAAAATTAAACCTGAGGATTGGAAGCATTTTAGAATTCAACGAAGGAGGATGAAGAAATTGATCAGGAAAGAGCAAATGGAATATCAATGTAAACTAGCAAGATACATAAAAGCAGATTGTAAAAGGTCTGTAGGTACGTAAAAAGAAAAAGATTAGCAAAGATAAATGTGGACCTACTACAGGCAGAGTCAGGAGAAGTTTATACAGGGGAATAAGGAAATGGCAGAGAAACTAAACAAATAGGTGTCTTTCTTCATAAAGGATGATACAAACAAATCTCCCAGGAATACCAGAGAACCAAGAAACTAGTGAACTAGAATAAATTAATGTTAGTTAAAAAAACACTGGACCAATTACAGGGACTGAAATTTAATGAATCCCCTGGACTAGATGATTTACATCTCAATGTTCAAAGAGGTAGCTGTAGAGTAGGTGAGTTGGTGGTCGTCTTCTAAACTTCTATAGATTCTGGAATGGTTCCTGCAGATTACAAGGTAGCGAAATATCACCCTACTATTTAAGAAATGAGGGAGTGAGAAAACAGTCTAACATCAGGAGTAGGGAAAATGCCAGAATTTACTAGAAAGAATGTGACAACTCAACACTTAACAAATAATGGTAGGCTTTGGCAGAATCAACATAGATTTATGAAAGGGATATCATGTTTAACAAGCTTGTTTTTTTGAAGACGTAACTAGCAGAATAGATAAGGTGGAACCAGTGGATGTGGTATATTTAGATTTTCAGAAGACTTTTGATAATGTCCCACACAGGAGGTTGGTAAACAAAATTTTAGAGCACATGGGATTGGGGGTAATACACTGGCATGGATTGAGGATTGGCTAATGGACAGAAAACAGAGGGTAGGAATAAAGGGTCATTCTCAGATTGATAGCTGTGATTAGTAGGGTACCACAAGCATCAGTGCTTGAGCTACTCATAATCTATATCAATGATATGATTGTGGGGACCAAATGTAATATTTGCAAGTTTGCTGAAGGCATTTAATTAGGTGGGAATGTAAATTGTGAGGAGGATACAAAAAGGCTTCAAGAGGATTTATACAGGCTAAGTGATTGAGTAACAAAATGGCAGATGGAATATAATGTGAAAAAATGTGAAGTTATCCATTTTGGCAGGAAAAACAGAAATGCAGAAATGGAAGAGATTGGGAAGTGTTGAAATCCAAAGGGACTTGGGTGTCCTTGTTCACAAGTCACTGAAAGTTAACATCTAAGTGCAGCAAGCAATTAAGTTAACAAATGGTATGTTGGCCTTATTGCAAGAGGATTAGAGTACAGGAGTAAAGATATCTTGCTGCATTCTTTAGAGCCTTGGTGAAACCTGGAGAATTATGTACAGTTTTGATCTCCTTACCTAAGGAATTATACATTCGCCATAGAGGGAGTGCAATGATGGTCCACCAAACCAATTCTTGGGATGGCGGGATTGTCCTATAAGGAGAGATTAAAGAAATTGGGCCTCTATTTTCTAGAGAATGAAGGTGATCTCATAAACACATTCAAAATTCTCGTGGGGCTTGACAGGTTAGACACAGGAAGGATGTGTCCCCGGGTGGGAGGTCCGAAGCCAGGGATACAGTCTCAGAATAAGAGGTAAGCCTTTGAGGCCTGAGATGAGGAGGAATATTTTCACTCAAGAAGGTGGTGTATCTTTGGATTTCTCCACCCAGAGGGCTGTGGATGCTCAGTCACTGAGTATGTTGAAGACTGAGATTGATAGATTTCTAGATATTAAAGTCATCAAGGGATAGGGTGGGAGGTTGAGGTAGACGATCAGCCATGAGCTAATTAAACAGCACAGCAAGTTCCAGGGGCCAAACCGTCTACTCCTGCTATCATTCCTATATTCCTTTTGATTCATTTTTGCCTGGAAATTTTCCCTACTTAGGAATTGTTAGACCAGAAAAGATAGAAGTCCATCTTGTTCATCTTCTACTATCCTGTTGGTGGCATGATACAATGATAATGAAATTGTTGACTAATCCTCACCTTCAATCTCTATTCATTAGACTACAACAGACCCAGAAAAGACAGGTATGGTGACAGGCTTTGGCAAACATAGGCACAGTAACCTTTTGCTTCCCAAGCAAGCTATAATTAGCACATGTCAAGTCCCAAATTACTCAGGTGCTGCATCCGAAAATGTTATTTTCTGAAAGAAATGTATCGATTTTGCATTTTGAATAAATCTACACTAACATCTTCCACTATCTTATGTATGAATCTGTGCAAGAGGTTGACCACCTACCTAGCAAAATATTGGTTGTAATTTTAATCCCCCAAAAGTGAATGGGTTTCAGTCAGGTTGGAAGTCAAAATTTAAATAATTTCAACACCGAACCAAAAGGAACAGGATTGCTTTTGTCTCGTTCTCCAAGCTAATTTTATTAACCCAAACCCCCACCAAGTAAATCGAACCCAGCAAATAATTTCTTCCTCGTACCCTACACTTAACACAATTCCCTTCATAGACTTCTGTTCTCTTCTCCATATTCCCCTCCTGATCTCCTCCACAATAACTTCCCCATCACCTTTTAGACCTCTCCTCCTACCCAGATTTAATTTCTCCTACAAACCCTCCCTCCACATTGATGCTCCTCCAACCCTCAGTCTCTCTGGATGCTCCCATTGATATCGCCTCACCTTGGGTCCTGATCTTCCCAGTCTCACTCCCATCGGTGCTTTCTTCCCTCCTCTCCACTCCCTAGCTAAGGCCTGGTTTCATATGCCTACCTGCCAGCCAGCCAGCCAGTAAGACTCTCAACCTGCAAGTAGATTCCAAAAATGGTAATCAGATTCGGTCATTAAATTCCACAGTACCTGATGGAAAGTTGTACTTCCAGGTTTCTCGATTGTTAAACTGTGTTGGTAACAGAATATGTCTATTAACAAAGTCTTCATAGTGTTCTGTATGCTAACAGTAAGTCTTTATTATCTACTGATTTATATAATATACATAGTAAATGGTACAGACATAGAGCTTTCTCCATCTCTAGGTCTGAGCATGTGTCTGCTCACCACTACACTGACACAAAATCTGGATCATGTGCCGCCTTACATCACTTTGAGGGCAGTATCGTACTCAGTGCCACATTAACCCTGTATGTGTCAGGACCTTCTACTACACTTCCTCCAAATCTTTATCTCATGGATATGGAGTTATACTAGTTTGCTTCAAGTCTTGTGCACTTAACTTGTTGCAACCTTAATGCAATTCCAACATTATTGCTGTTACAGTATTAGCATTATTACAATAGCTCCCTACCTCATCTCATCCCTTAAGGACTTTGAAATTAAAGTTTCAAATGATCTGGAGGCCTGATAACCCTTCAACAAGTCATCTGCCATTCTGTTGGAACAGTGGCAGGCCTTGTTGGTTCTGGTTCTTGTTGTTGGCTTGGAAGTTGGACTGTCATTCAGATATGGTTTCATCCTTTTCTTCCATTACTTTATGTTGACCCATGCCTGGTTGGTTTGGCTGTTATGTTGATCATTTTTTGTGAGGTGGATGAACATAATATTTGTCTCCTTGATCCAGATTTTTCTTCTTTCTCTGCGGGCTGTCCGGAAGATGTCTGAGTTAAGAAAGAGTGTACCTGTGCTGAGAGAGAGGTTTAGTGGTACACTCACCTCTGTTTTTTGTTGTCAATGGTGAGAGACTGCCACCAGGTTCCAGCATCCCTGGTGGTTGTGGCACGCTGACTGGAAGTTCCAGTGTGTGCACAGTAGTTGCTGTGTCAACCAGCTGTACCATTATTGTAGTTGGTGGTGGAGGCTTCTCAGAATGCTGATCATCCTCTGGTATCACCTCCACTGGAGGCATCATGGTAATTTCGTGGGTGATAGGTTGGTCTGACCATTGGAGACATTCCGAGATTTGGAAAAATAATGGACAAACCCACTCTACATAGAGAGAGAGATTGAAGGCAAAATCTGACCTGAATACTACTTAGTGTTTGAGTACTCAGGATTATGCTGTGCTGGCTGATAGTGGTCGTCATGATATCCTTCACTGTTTGAAGAAGATCCAAGGTTATGTAAACATCCCTGTTCAGGAGAGAGAGAGACTGGTTAAGGATGATGTACATCAATTCAAAGATCTGTTTGCTGCCATATCTCGAGTCATTCCAGGATCAAGAGTCAAACTCCCCCTGCCCATAAAGTGAAGTGTCCATTGTTCAAAGTCAGAGGCCTTTGTGCCATGGGTCACAATTTTACCGCCCCACCTGCCATGGGACGGAGCGGGCGAGGGGTGGAACATGGAAAGGTCCGTCAGCCTCAGGCAGGATTTTATGGGATGGGCAAGGCAGTAAAGTCCCACCCATCATTTATTGTCTAACAGGACTGTTACACTGGTACCTCAATCTAATTTAACATTTGCTAGATTATCATTTACCAAAATATCAGCATTTCAAAATGGCAATTCACAATCTTTGACCTCACGCAAGAAGCATGGCTGTGTGTGTCATAAGAACATAAGAACATAAGAAATAGGAGCAGGAGTAGGCCATCTAGCCCCTCGAGCCTGCCCCGCCATTCAATAAGATCATGGCTGATCTGACGTGGATCAGTACCACTTACCCGCCTGATCCCCATAACCCTTAATTCCCTTACCGATCAGGAATCCATCCATCTGCGCTTTAAACATATTCAGCGAGGTAGCCTCCACCACCTCAGTGGGCAGAGAATTCCAGAGATTCACCACCCTCTGGGAGAAGAAGTTCCTCCTCAACTCTGTCTTAAACCCACCCCCCTTTATTTTGAGGCTGTGTCCTCTAGTTTTAACTTCCTTACTAAGTGGAAGAATCTCTCCGCCTCCACCCTATCCAGCCCCCGCATTATCTTATAAGTCTCCATAAGATCCCCCCTCATCCTTCTAAACTCCAACGAGTACAAACCCAATCTCCTCAGCCTCTCCTCATAATCCAAACCCCTCATCTCCGGTATCAACCTGGTGAACCTTCTCTGCACTCCCTCCAATGCCAATATATCCTTCCTCATATAAGGGGACCAATACTGCACACAGTATTCCAGCTGCGGCCTCACCAATGCCCTGTACAGGTGCATCAAGACATCCCTGCTTTTATATTCTATCCCCCTCGCAATATAGGCCAACATCCCATTTGCCTTCTTGATCACCTGTTGTACCTGCAGACTGGGCTTTTGCGTCTCATGCACAAGGACCCCCAGGTCCCTTTGCACGGTAGCATGTTTTAATTTGTTTCCATTGAGATAGTAATCCCATTTGTTATTATTTCCTCCAAAGTGTATAACCTCGCATTTATCAACGTTATACTCCATTTGCCATACCCTCGCCCACTCACTCAGCCTGTCCAAATCTCTCTGCAGATCTTCTCCGTCCTCCACACGATTCACTTTTCCACTTATCTTTGTGTCGTCTGCAAACTTCGTTACCCTACACTCCGTCCCCTCCTCCAGATCATCTATATAAATGGTAAATAGTTGCGGCCCGAGTACCGATCCCTGCGGCATGCCACTAGTTACCTTCCTCCAACCGGAAAAACACCCATTTATTCCGACTCTTTGCTTCCTGTCGGATAGCCAGTCCCCAATCCACTTTAACACACTACCCTCAACTCCATGTGCCCTAATCTTCTTCAGCAGCCTTTTATGGGGCACCTTATCAAACGCCTTTTGGAAATCCAAAAACACCGCATCCACCGGTTCTCCTCCATCAACCGCCCTAGTCACATCTTCATAAAAATCCAACATGTTCATCAAGCACGACTTTCCCCTCATGAATCTATGCTGCGTCTGATTGATCGAACCATTTCTATCCAGATGCCCTGCTATCTCCTCTTTAATAATGGATTCCAGCATTTTCCCTACTACAGACGTTAAGCTGACCGGCCTATAGTTACCCGCCTTTTGTCTCCTTCCTTTTTTAAACAGCGGCGTAACATTAGCCATTTTCCAATCAACCGGCACTACCCCAGAATGCAACGAGTTTTGATAAATAATCACTAACGCATCCACTATTACCTCTGTCGTGTGTGTTCCTAATCATGGATGACTTTTTGGGTCCTCTGAGTACTGCTGGAGTTTTAACTTGCGGAGTTTGCCAGTGTCCCTGTCTGTTGCAATGGAAGCATTGAGCAGTACTCACAGGACAACGATCTCTCCTGTAAGGGACACTTTGCACCGGAGTACTGGCTAGGTCCTTTTGCTGGCAGTTAAGGAACTGCTTTCCCTGACTTAGATTGTCCTTGCTTCCTTGTGACCTAATAATCTGGACTGAGGGTTGACTTCTGCTCAATTTTCACATTCCCTCCCTTTAGGATTGTCCTCTGTCACTGTTGTAGCTAAGACAGTCTCACTATTTGGATTGACTTGTCGCGGGTAAGATCATCTTTTGCTTATAGGATGTCAAAGAGCGAATTTTGTTCAGATGAGTTCAGATTCCATGGCTGGAATTCTCCCAAAAAAATTCTAAGTGTTGAATTCGCATGAAAACTGGAATAATTCACACTTTTTTTTCAGTGGGAGTTCAGACAAGAATCTTCAACACTCTGTGCGCTGCAGAGGCCACCAGTGTGAATATCATTTCATTTCAGGGGGCAGGGCCTATCCCCGCTGGAGAGGCTGAAGTCAGCATGCTGAGTGGGCCACTGGGCTTGCGCTGATCTATCAGTGCCGAGATAGGTGCATGCGCAGTGGCTCCGCATTGATGGTCTCCTCATTCCTGGCTAGCTCAATCACTGGCCAGCCCCGTGATCCCACAACACCTGTTCTCCGTCCCCCCCATGGCCCGATTACTGCCCCCCTGACCATTCCCTGGCCCAGCCCTGACATTCCCCCCCTCCCCTCCTGGCCCAACCCTGATCTCCAGCAGCTCCCTCCCCCCTGCCTTCCCCCCCCCCCCCCCCCCCAGCCCACCCTGATCGCTGGCCTCCCTCCTTCCTCCACCAATCCCTCTGCAGAGTGGCAGCAGGATCCCCCACCCCAACCGATCATCTCCTAGTTTTTGCCCCCATAGGCCCCATCCCCTTGGCACTGCCCCATGACCAATGGGCAGTGGACTCTCTGGTCTTGCTGCACTGAACGGAGATTTGGCTGAGCGCCAAGTTCTCCGATCTCATTGGCTGTGGCAGCAGGGCATGAAGGGCCAGAGAATTCCAGCCAACACTCCGAACCCCATGAGGGGTGCATATTATGCCGCTTGAGTAAATAATGATGTGCTTTTTGTATTTACCACAGTTCAGTCAAAGGGCTTAACCTTGAGACCTGTTAGATCCAACACTTTGCTGCCTCCCCCAGAGTCCATTTCGAGTTCACTGTCAGGGTCTTACTAAGCCTTTCTTGGCCCAAATAACTATTACTACACAATTTCCTTAGTAATCTAACTTGTCCAGATCTCAAATATTCTACCAGTGGGAGGAACTTTGAAGTTTCACTCCACATAACAAGCAACCTATCAGGAAATTATACATCCTTTGCTTGCGATTTTCCATTCATTGACAGCAGTAGATGGAAAATTGTGCAAACCTCCAATTTTGTGATAAGCCACCACATTGTAAAGGCTTTGCTGGCAGTGTTGAAGCCTCTGAAAGTGCTGCCTTGTGTCCTTCTTCAATGTTAGGCATCAGTGACATTCCCAGCTGTTTTCTTGCATTGAATTACATTACCAGCTAATGATTAAAAGCCACAGGGATGGAGTTCTGATACCGCCAAACGTTACTCTAATTCTCCTTTATAAAATTAGGATGCTTAAAATATTTTTTCTCATCAAAATATTTTATTCCATCTTAGCAGCGATTTGTGGGAGGAAAGTTACCTTGTGCAATTCTTTAATTCTTTATTGTATTTCTGAATGATCATCAGATGGAAGTGCTGTCACATTTGGCTTAGACATTTCTCTACCTGAGGGACGCAGCAAAGGTTTTTTTTATATCAAAGCGACTGCCTCGTTCTAACAAACTGCAAGGAAGATCTGAGGGAGCAGCATACTTTCATGGACTGTAAATGTTGTGTATTTTAATACTGCTTGTACTTAACAAATGGGTAATATCTTCAATGTTGAACATTATTTAAGTGTAAATAGTTTGGTAGTTCTGGCTTAGTTTCTAAGTCTCATAGAGTCTTCATTCTGTAATATTCAATTACTGGTTTGGCATGAGTTTTGCAGAACACTAAAGCGATGGTTACCAAGTTAAAATATTAATATTTAAGGATTCACTCTTCTACCAACTTTTAAAGCCACCTTTACCGCTTGTTTGCACCAGCATTGTTTGAATATGACTTCCAAGCTGAAGGCTGGAATAGTTTCTAACTGAAGTGAACTCATTCTGCCTTCCTTCCATCATTATCTATCTCTCTATGGGCAACTAGAGGCTGCCCCAGAATTGTATGCTTTGTACAGCTCATGCTCTTTTTATGTGTCTCTGCCTTCATGGAAAGAGGTCATTATCTGAGGAATTCTCCTGCAGAAGATGCTAAGAGTCTGATGGATGTGGTCTCACAGGACAACAAGCTGTTAGCTATTAAAGGGCTACACTTGTACCCTGTGGATTTACAAAACCATTACATTGAGCTGTATAATCCTTAGAAACCTTTCACACAATTTGAAAATAATACATTTTAAAGATTTAATGTATTCTTATTGGATTGTAATTTCTGTGGGTTCAGTAAAGGGGATAGTCATTTCTGAAATATCACCACTGCCTTCTACACCCTTTATTTCCCTTCAGTCATGTTGTCGCTGCAGTATTTGGATTAGGGGAAGAAATATTATTGACATGTAGATGCCAAATGTGAGTGTTTGATTCTGATTGTCAGTATTTTAAGGACTTGCTTCCCTGTTAGCATTTGTTGATTCAGCTCAACATGGGATTGGACCCATTTGCTTCAATGCACTCGTACCCACATTGTGTTCCTAAAGGGAGTGATTCCGGCTGCTGCACATTTTAGGTTGAAGTGCTCAAGAGAATGTTCAACTGACATGGGAGAACCAATTAGTGTCACGATGAAAGCAGGCTGAGGCTGAAATTTCCCATTCTCCGATCACTGAGATTTCAAAAGAAACAGTGAAGGCCAGGGATGTACTGATTTCCCACCAGAAGTGTCTTGGGTCATACAATGCCTCCTATGTATGCGATTGTACATAATGTAATCATATGCAAATGATGGAAATGTGTCATCCAACATATATTCCATCATTTGTTGTGATAGCGGATGCCAAGGATAACACAGCTAGGATCATTGAAAATTTTAATATCCCAGATGTCAATGCAATTGATCACAGTGATTAATTACACTGTTCTGGTGCCAAATCCAACAAAATATCTCAATTTACTCTGCAGCGCACAAGCTCCCAGCCACATTACAAACCTAAAAAGGTCTCCTGCAGCCAATCTTCCAGGCAATCTGTCCGACTGAAAATTCATTCTAAAATGTGGAATCTCTGGGCCCCAAGAGTGCAAGGGATTTAATACAGAGACGGAAACACTGAAAAGTTAAAGCATTTGTACTTCAAACCCTTTGTAAATAATATTTGGAGGCATCAATGGAAGAGATGCCTCCTCCTCTGGTTACAGAAGTACCGAGGTTAAAGGTTGGGTCATCTGTACTGATGGTGTTATGCAAAATGGACATTAGAGCAATTGCTCACATTTCATGTCGTGGCAGACTCCAGAATGCACACTAAAATATTTAAGAAATTACTTGACACTATTTTTCTGTATCATGATTGCACTTTTTCCGACCAAATGTATTTTGATCGGGCGAAAATATGATAAAGTTTCAAAATGGAAACAGGTTTTGGATGGTGTACCTTTCAACTACTGTGTGCTTTTACCTAAAGACTTTTCTGACATTGCATCAATGAGAATTCTATGGAATTATTATGAAGGATACAATTTTTAATTTACCTCTTCCTGTAAGATTGATTCAAACATTGTTCAAAAAAAGCCTATGATTACCATCTATTAAGTCATTGAATTTGTGTCTGGACTTTAGCAGGATAGGTGGAGGAAATTCCCCTCACATAGAATCCTTACAGTGTAGAAAGAGACCATCCAACCCATCAAGTTTGCACCGACTCTCTTAAAGGGCAATCCACACAAGCCCTCCCCTCCACCCTATCCCCATACATTTACCATGGCTAATCTAATTCACCTGACCTCCACATCTTGGGACACTAAGGGGAAATTTAGCATGGCCAGTCCATCTAACCCCACATCTTTGAATGATGGGAATGAAAACGGAGCAGCTGGGGGAAACAAATGCAGACATGCCGAGAACGTGCAAACTCCACACAGTCACCCAAGGCCAGAATTGAACCTGGGTCCCTGGCGCTGTGAGGCAGCAGTGCTAACAACTGTGCCACCATGACAGGAGTTGGGAAACCTGGTGCCAGGCAGGTGGGTACTTGAATAGGACTTACTCCCATCAGTCTTCCTGAAAGTGGCCATGGTTATGTTGCCATTTGTTTTCCAACCAGTGGATAGGCATCCAACAGAAACCATTAATCTTCACCCCTTTACTCCCAATGTCTGAAATCTGAATGAATGTGTGGAATTTTCCAAAGAAACAACAAAATATCATCTTGGGCCAGAAACAGGGTGTGATTCCTGTTGGCTTTGGTGATCCCAATTGCAATCTTCCAATACTTTGTCATTTTTTTGTAGTGGGGTGTGTTTTATGCTATCAAGGACACCGGCAAGTCTGTCTCATCAGCGATCAGGGCACTCCAATCTCATATTAATGTTAAAGATCCCTTCCCATCATCGGACCCCTGCTCCTCCAATCACTGGCATCATTGGGCCCCCCCACAATGTGAGTGAACCCCTGTTATAGGTCACGGATAGGCCTTGCCCCCTTCAGGCCCATCCTCTTCAGCCACCCGCCAGGCACTGCTAGCCTGGCAGTGCCAATACTGGCAGGTTGGCACTGCCAGCGTGCCAGAGTACAGTGCCAGGACACTGCCCGGCTATGTCCCTGACCACCCATTGTCCACAATGGCCTCTGAGCCCCCGGCTCAGAGACTAGCAGTGATTCCGTCAGCAGATGGGAACACCTGACATTCCCAGAAGATACGACATTAAGCTGATTTTGAACACGTAAGTATATTTAAATGTATGGTAATCAGGTTCACAACATTGGGTGTGAACCAGATTACTTTGCTGCCCAAGGGCGGGGAAGATCTCATCCATCAACAGTGAGAAGCAAATAAGCAAATCTTTACAGATTTGCGCAATTGGCGTATTTTTAACTGGCTTCTAAAAAATTCTATATCTACATACCAAATTCAGTAACTGATTTACAAAGCTTATCTAATTTCCTGACAGGTTTTGGTGTAAATTCTCATTTCGGACTGCTTGGTTTGGTTCTTCATTCTTAGAAGCTCTATTTCTTTCTCAGAAATTGATACTTTGTACAGTGTAGTCTGAACTGGCCAAAACTCTGGCATGAGCTTGTGATCAGATGGCTCATGCTCATATTTTGGTTCATCCATTTCCCGTGAACATTTCTCACCTTTCCGTCAATTTCAGCAAGTATCTTTTGTTTCCACAAACGTACACTACCTTTCCCACGTCCCATTTGTGTGATTTGTGAGGAGACTTGAAACACAAACATGCTCATTTTGCCTGAAACCATGTTCTCTTTTCATATTAACACTGCAACGAAGTTACTGTGAAAAACCCCTAGCCGCCACACTCCGGTGCCTGTTCGGGAACACTGAGGGAAAATTTAGCATGGCCAATGCACCTAACCAGCACATGTTTCATACTGTGGGAGGAAACCAGAGCAACCGGAGGAAACCCACGCAGACACGGGGGAACGTGCAAACTCCAAACAGACAGCGACCCAAGCCGGGAATCGAACCATTTTGTTTGTGCCCCGCTGGCATTTTTGACTGAACTGTTTCCAAACTCAACAATGACACAGTGAAGGTGTCACTGCAGCTATCCTTAACATTGATATGGAGTCTCAAGCATGCACACTAAGTGCAAGACATTCAGGATTCGACATGTTTTGCAATTAAACATCTTTAAGGCTGTTTATGTAGAACAAATTCACCTAAAACCAGTCTAATCAGTGGTTTAAAATGTCCTACTCAGCCCTCTTCTAGGCCCACTGCTCCCTCCTGAGGTATGTAAATGTTCCAGCAAAGGCTTCAAACAACTTCCAAAGCCCAGAAATTAACATTGCGACCAATGTGAGTGTAGCTGTAAGGTTTTGGAGATCACTCTGCTCTGATCCAGGCCATGTTCCATTGCAGTCATCAGATAACTGAAGTTTAAAGTTAAAGTTTATTTTATTAGTCACAAGTAGGCTTACATTCACACTGCAATTAAATTACTGTGAAAATCCCTAGTTGCCACACTCCGGCGCCTATTCAGGTACACTGAGGGAGAATTTAGTCTGGTCAATGCATCTAACCAACACATCTTTGGACTGTGGGGGGGAAACCAGAGCACCCGGAGGAAACCCACGCAGATATGGGGAGAACATGCAAACTCCACACAGACAGTGACCCAAGCCAGAAATTGAAGCTGTGAGACAACAGTGCTAACCACTGTGCCACCATGCTACCTCATATATATCTCAACTTCCATAGAATCCCTGCAGTGCAGAAAGAGACCATTTGGCCCATCGAGTCTGTACCAACTCTCCGAAAGAGCACCGCACCCAACCTCTCCCCTCTGCCCTATCCCCGTAATCCCACATATTTATCATAGCTAATCCACCTAACCTACATATTTTTGGACGCTAAGGGGCAATTTAACATGGCAAATCCACCTCACCTGCACATCTTTGGATTATGGGAGGAAACTGGAGCACCCAGAAGAAACCCACGTGGACATGGAGAGAATGTGCAAACTCCCCACGGGAGAATCGAACTCAGGTCCCTGACAGTGCATTGATCGCTCCCCTTCAACTTTCACAGACACAAATGTTTTCAAGCCATGACGTGCAACTACATACCCACACCTATTGATGTTTATCATGCTTCTCCTAATCATCATTTCCTGTATGTGGTGGCTTGAACAGATCCATCCTGACCATCCATTTTGTCTGTGTGGTACAAATAAAGACAGACACAAACCATGACTAGTTCATGGATGAGTTTGTGTAATTGCGTAATGCACATGCTCTGATAACTTATCTCAATAACATAGTATCTGAACATATCAGGTTGGTTTAGTCCAGGAACATTGCAACTGATCCTCAGTTGAAGTTACCCTGAAGACCAATCATTCTTACATTTCCTCATTTAACATAACATCCACTCTGTCAACCATGACCCAGGTATTAGATGTCGTGCTGTTCTGTCAATTACCTCCAGATTCCACACTGCATCTTCACAGTGACTTCCTTTCACTTTATCCTTGCCTGACCTTTTAGTCTTAGCAAAGGCTGCAAGAAATGAACTGAAATGCCATTTGAACCTTTCTTAAGGCTGAAAGGTTTTTTCATCCTTTGCAGTCACTTAGCTTCAATTTCATCTACACCATCACTTTCTGGTCACTCCATTAGGTCAGTTTCCTACCCAATGTCATATGTTGAATAATTATAAGAGGTGAACTGATCCAGTAAAAGAGCTTATTGTCAGCATAGTATTACTTCTGGCTAGATATGCGCTGGAACGTAACCATTCTAAATTTCACAATGACCCATATGTTTACCCATTTTACTCCACTAGGCCTCGTAAGGAGCTCATTGCACTAAGCTATGAACCTGCAGATTCCTGTATTGTCTGCATTCCTCACTTTTGGCAACGTAGATTCAAGATTTCCTATTTATTCTTTTATCTGAACGTCCCCTTTCTTTCCTCTCTCGTTTCTACTCAATAACTGTGGCAAGTAAACCTTTTTTTCTCAAATTGCACGAATACCATCATGATGATTATTTACTTACAATAATTTCTTAGACTTTTATGCCCCTTCTTGTCTTTCTTATCTAAAGCCACTGATTCTCTCAAGAACATAAGAACTAGGAGAAGGAATAGGTAATTCAGCCCCTCGAGCCTGCTCCGTCATTCAAAACGATCATGGCTGAGCTCATCTCGGCCTCAAGATCACTTTTCCGCCCGTTCTCCATAACTCTTCAACACATTACGAATTAAAAATCTGTCAATCTCTTCCTTAAATTTACTCAATGTCCTGGCATCAACTGCACTCTGGGGTTGTGAATTCCACAGATTCACGACCCTGTGAGAGGATTAATTTCTCCTCATCTCTGTTTTAAATCTGTTACCTCTTATCCTAAAACAATGACCTCTTGTTCTAGATTGCCCCACAAGAGGAAGCATCCACTCTACGTCTGCTTTGTCAATTCTTTTTATCATCTTATAAACCTCAATTAGATCTGCTCTCATTCTTTGAAACTCCGGAGAGTGTAGGCCTAAACTGCTCAATCTCTCTCCATAAGACAAACTCCTCTGGAAGCAATCTCGTGAACCCACTCTGAACTGCCTCAAATAAGGGCACCAAAACTGTACACAGTATTACAGGTGCAGTCCCACCAATGCCTTGTATATTTATATGGTGCTATTACATTGTACAAACTGCAATCAAAAGCAGATGCATGATTCTTTGCCCGTAGGGGCACATAGAAATACGAACCATCCAACTAATTTTGAATTTGAGGGTAGTAAAACCTGTTTCTTTATTTGGGTGTATAAGCTACTGTTGAATTTGTTGGCTGTACATCTGATTAGTACCTAATAGAGGATGGCACAAGATAGGCAAGTAAACAGGGAGGGTGGTTCTGGGATACAGATGTAGTGCTGCTCTCCCCAAACCTGGACTATATGGGGCACTTCACTATAATACATTTCAAGCACATTGGTTTTCCATGTGGCTGTTATTCTTCTGAGTGGAAAGTATCTGTGATGGCTGATGCTGTGATTCTGACCAAAAGATCTATGTTATATTTTCTCCATAGTTGGAAGCGAAATTCCCTCTCAAGCATTCCTCCTTTGCATTTTTTATCCATGGCCTTCCATTTGTAAATGTGGTCCTTTTCTCTGCAATTTCCACTCCCCCCCCCCCCCCCCCCCCCCCCTTAGGTCAATCCACAAGTTCAAACTACAATTTGAGGCTCTCTGTCCTGAACATGTTGTCCAATGTGTAATTATCTTTTACCCATGCTTTTTTCCACACCTGAAGTTCTGCTCAGTTTTGACTTACTGACCTACTGGTCTCTGCTGTCAGGACTGTACCCCTCTACTAAATTATACCATGTGCCTTGGCTTTATGTCTCTGCTCTACCATTGAATCTTTTCAAGTTTCAGGTACTGTGTTCCAATCAGCAGTGCCAGACTCTTGCCTACTGATGTTGCCTGCTGAGTCTCAGGATGGTACTTCAATGCTCTGCTGCTTTCTCAGCTCTGCTCTGCTATAGTGTTATGTCCTGGACAGAAATCCACTTTGGCCCAAATTCAATTTCCTCACCACTTTATGTGCCTTGAACATAACTCGACATTCATTGTTGTTTTCTACTGAGACCGTGTTCGCCGCTGGACTCCCTCTATTTCTGTACTAGATTTATTTTCAACACAAATTCAACTCCCTTTCTCTACCCAATTATTACAGATCGAACGAGTAAACTTCCCTCACGATGTTAGTGTGTGAAAAACATCCTTATTGGTTAAATGAATTAGTCAGTAATAAATAGCAGATTGACTGAAGGAATGCATCATAGTATTTGTACTGTATGTGGAACTAAAAGGTCTTTTATGTTGACATGATGGGTGGGATTTTCCAGCCGCACTTGCCCCAAGACTAGAAAATCCCACCCAAGGTCAACGGACCTTTGCATGGTCTGTGTCCCACTTGCTACGATTCCCGTGGGTGAGACGGGAAAATTCCACCCGATGTGTGGGTTATATCAACTGGCCATGCTAAATTGCCCCTTAGTGTCAGGTGGACTAGCTGGATAAATACTTGAGGTTATGGGGATAGGGCTTAGGTGGGATTGTGGCCAGTCCAAGCTCGATGGGCTGAAAGGTCACCCTCTGCACTGTAGGGATTCTATGATCCTTTTTAAGCTGGTCAAGTTGCAGAAATAACCTGCAGCAGATCAAGGCAGGTGGGCTGAAGCACCTTGTTGTAGATTTGTATTGGGCAGAAAACATTACATTGCTTTATGTGTCCAGGATTTCAAACTGGAATCCTGAAGAATATCAAAAACACTTGAAGATCCCATATTCACTAAAACTCAGAATTTTTAATAGCATCTCATTAACTGCACAAGGTGGCAGAAGGCAAGGCAGGGGAAGAGTGGGATATAATCGAAAAAGTGGTTGGTGAGCTATCTGAATGCTGGAAGACTGAGGCCAGTGGAGTTGAGAGAAACATGATGCTGCATGATGGGAACTCAGAAAGACAGAGGAACCCTAACAACAGAGGAGGGGATCCACGAGAGCAAGCAGAGGAGGGGAGAGGGCCCTACAATCCTGTGAAGAAAACAAGTCTCAGAGAACCCAGGGAAGGAGAGACACTAATCCAGGCAGAAGAGAACAGTTGCAAGAGCAGCTAGGAACAATAATCCTGCAGAAGGTCAGCTGAGGTCCAACAAACTTGTCCACTTTCAAGAAAGATTCTGAGAACTGAACCAAATGGGCATTACATCAGTCAATGGGGAAAATCTTGAACTTGAGACAATGGGACTAGATTTTGACTACAAGGTGGCCATAATGAACAGGGACATTGCTCTACCTATTACAGGAAAAAGTGCTTGAATGGCAGGACCTTCATTCCAGAGTGGGGGAGGAGAGGGGGTGGCAGATGTGGGTGCAGAATGGAGTTGGGCACACTGTCCTCAGATACAGTTATATCTCAGTTGTTTTCTTAAACATTAGGCCCACTAGCCCTCCCCCTTCAGACCACCCCGCATTAGGCCCTCCCCCCATTCTCCAAGTCCATACGTGCCAACACATGCTAACCCATGTCCGTGGCCCCTTATAGCCCCTCTGCAAACTAAGAGCCAACACATACCCACCCCCATCCTTTGCTGTTATACCCTTCATGACAACTCACTAGCATCCACCATGGACGCATCTCAGGAGCCATGCTGAGATGAAATAAACTGAAGTTCCAATTATCTATTACAGACTTCACCATATCAGAAACATTCATTCATGAAAGACTATTCAATACATTCAATTCCCATCAAGTACTTATCTATTATAAAAGAAAGTCCCCCACATCAAAGGCAGATAATCCATTAATAACCTCTTTGAGCTGTCAATCAAACAGTAGACTTGCAGCTCTCTGCCCTCCTCACCCCCACCATTGTGATAATAGCAGGTTGTGGAAAACAGTAAGACATTTATAATGCTATAATAACCTAGGGTTATGTCAACAAATGTCTGTTGAAACTGCTAGAGCAGCTTTTTTCAACTCTAACAGATATTTGCAGGCTGTTATTTTACAATTTTTAAATGGCCATTTAAATAAAGTGACAGCCTTACAAATCTAGAGATATCTGCCCTTTACGAACATTTATGACTTCTCTAAAGGTTTGTAACTCCCACAATGTGGAATAACACCCTTGCTTCAGCAAAAATAAGCTCTGTTTGATCTCAGCACTGGGTACAAATGGCCCTGCTGAATTCAGGTTTTCCATGTGTGGGAGTTATGTCCTGCCATTGATTTTCACCCACCCCCCGACTTCCCTTCGCCATAGTGGCAAAAATGGCTACTGCAGGGTATCGAAATGGAACCGGCAGATCTGGGCTCTGTCTACCAGTTTGGGCAGGCCACCGAGTCTCCATGGTTCTGCAAAATCCAGGCAAAGGTCAGTTAAACTGCACCTGGAATTAAGTACTCGAAGGCTATTTGCAAAGTATGAGGTTGTACATCATTTGGTGAAATAACAATGCTATAATGTGCTTGTAGCTCAAGCAGTATCTGTAATGGGAGTAAAATCATAGTCAGTATAGCACAGCACAGAAGGTGCCATACTGCCCATCAAGTCGATGCCAGTTCTTTGCAGAACAATTCAATTAGTCCCATTTCCCCCACTCTCTTCCAGTAGCTCTTTAAACTTATTCCGCAAAATGTTCATTCCATTTCCTTTTGAAATTATTTGTTGTCTCTGCTTCCACCATTATCATAGGAAGCAAGTTCCAGGTCATTACTACTCACTGCATAAAACAGTTCTTCCTCACAAAACCTCCTGCAGCTGTTTCCCTTAAATCTGTGTTCCCTCTCTCCAACAGGAAACAGATTAAGTAATATAATCCCACTTTCAGTCTTAATAAAATTATTGCTCTTTAAGACTTGAATTCTTGATGAGCTGGTATTTAAAAATAATAATAGCTGTCAGGGTACGCAAGTGCCTAACAATCCAAGCAGCCTGCAAAGATTAAATACTGCAGATTATTTTTTTTCATTGGAGGTACGGCATTTTTATATTGGTTATGAATAATCAAGGAATAAAAACGTTCCCTTACTATTTGCCAAGTTCATAAGATAAATACAAAACACGAAGACTTCTTCATCTTAATTCATTCATTCAAAATGAAAAGGCTAGTCTGTCCATCACAGTATCCAACTGGTTCTTGAATGTCTCACGGGGTTTTCCCCCATTACTTTACATGGAAGTCTATTTCATGTGTTGGTTAATCTTGATATGAAGGAATTCTTCCTTACATCAATACTAAATTTTTATTTCATCTCTTCTGCCTTACCTTGAAGTAGTTCTCCAGATTTACCTTCCCCATGCCATTTAATATTACATGCCGCTCTTGGATCTGCTCACCGTTCTCTTCTTTCCTGACTAATTAGCCTGAGTTTTTTTAGAATTCCCTCTGCTCAACCTGCTGATATGGAGGAGGAATTTTAACCCATTAATGTCCCCACCAATTCCAGGCAAGCAAAGAGTGGGGTACGTATTACAATTAAAATATCATGGAATGGAACTGTAACCCACCATCTATGCCTGCAGCCGTTTTCAAAGGGGGCAGGTTGTGAGGAATATCAGAGCCCCTGTTTTTACGAAGCGTATACAGTTCATATATAAATTAGGCTTTCATAGTGCAATTTTTTTCCTGAACCAATTGGGTTTCGAATGGTGCAGGGAACCTGCAACTGAAGAAAGCTGAGAGAAGCTGGATCAGGCAAATGAGTAATCTTTTCTAGCACTGCTTGTGAACCAGAAGGAATAGGACTGTTTACCTGGCCCCCTTAGCAAATGTACCTTCGACTCCCTCACTACCATCTTTCCATAATTTCCTCCCACTTCCTCACTGCCATTCACCAACTCCAGCAGCCACCTTCACCCCCGGAACCATATCCCAATCTTTCTGTCCTTCCTCGCTCCAAAAGTGTCCAACCGGCTCTTCCACTGTTGGCTTTTTCATTGTCCATCCAGCAGACTGCTGCGTGGAACAAAGATGTATGAGAAATAATGAGGTTGTCTTACCGTTACATCTGACAGGACTACATGTTTCTCGGATTTTGGGGATTTCCCCCAGACCACATTCCCTCCCCACCAACATGCAGTAGGTATCAGAGCCAAGGAATATGCTTTCCAGTTCTGTTCACTCTCTTGATTGCTTTTTGCTTTGTTAAGTGCTGCATTTCAAGTCTTCCAAGTCTCTTTCCACCTCACCTTCAGTTAGTTCTGCATCATTAACAGCATATGCATGTTATTCAATTTATCCTCCCATCTGTAATACCCTGCATTTATCTGTACTAACATTCTCTATCTTCACATTTGCGGAATTTATTTATCTCCCTTTGGAGATCATCAACTTTATTTTTTACAAATCAGCTCCTCCCACCATGCTCCAAAGTGTTGGCATTGTTTCCTGACTTGACAATGTTAAGTTTTTGAATCAGAATTCAAGATAGGTTGATGTAAATGAGAAGCCTAATACCATTTCTGGATAATCCACACAGTTTTTCCCGAACCAGTATCTGCTGTTTCTTACCTGAACAGGCATGTTTTATTTGGATTCCCACAGAATTAATCTATATTTTACTTTTTGTGAGGGCTCTCATCAAAAGCTTTATGGACAGTTAAATGTATCATACTATAAGGTTTACTAAAGCAAACTTCTGCAAAGTCATAAGGAATCTGCATTGTCAGGATCCTCCCATTCAGAAGCTATTCTCCCCTTGTCTGTGTGGGTTTCCTCCGGGTGCTCCAGTTTCCTCCCACTGTCCAAAGATGTGCGGGTTAGGTGGATTGGCCATACTAAATTGACCCTTAGTGTCAGTGTGGTCAGGGGGACTAGCTCGTGTAAATGCATGGGGTTCTGGGGATAGGGCCTGGGTGGGATTGTGGTCGGTGCAGATTCAAGGGGCCGAATGGATTCTATGTCGGGTATTTGTTATTTAAATTGTTATTTTACAGATAATCCTTGTTTGTTCCTAATGATTGATTCAATTATCTTAGAGTTATTCATGTAAAATTAATGGGTTTATAGTTTCCCAGATTAGATTAGTCATGTTTCCTGCACAGGGGTCTACATTAGCTTATGTCCAATTTGTAGGGGCATCCCCAGCAATCAATGATGCATATTTGTACTCGAGGATAAATTAAGGATGGCAGGCAGACTCCAAATGCTGTGGACCAATCCGAGAGCCAGTCATGCAGAAGTGTCAGCAGACCCATTGGGAGATGGAGGGGCTGCTGAGGCAGATAGCAGAATGCAAGGGCACTTCGAAATGGAGGCGTCCTTGGGAGGTTAGGAGGTGGGCTGAAGTTTAAAATTAAATCTCAGAAGGGCCAAGCTGGTAGTCATCTCTGACTGAAGGAGAAACCCTTCCAGCAGCAGTGTCTGTCCCACAGCTATGAAGTTTGCTGTAATGGGGGCATTAAGTCTGCCCTTGACCCAATGGACACAACAACAGGCAAGTTGCTAGTCTGGAACACTATCCACTGGACTGTGCATTGTACTTCAGCTGGTTGAAGTATAATGATCCGAAAGCTAATGGCATTTGCTACCAAATAAACCTGTTGGACATTAACCTGGTGTTGTTAAAACTCTTACTGTGTTTATTCCTGTAACCCATTGCATTTACCATGGCTAATCCATCTAACCTACACATCTTGGGCTACTAAGGGGCAATTTAGTATGGCCAGTCCACCTAAACTGCACACCTTTGGACTGTGGAGGAAACCGGAGTACCCAAAAGAAACCCACGCAGACACGGAGAGAATGTGCAAACCCCACACAATCACTCAAGCTGGAATTGTACCCGGGTCTCTGGAGCTGTGAGACAGCAATGCTAGCTTCTGTACAGCAGATAGCTTTCCACTATCTACCCAGCCCCCACCTCCATGTTGGGGCTGGGAAAATTCCTGTCCTTAAACCAATCCAGAACTTGTATCTTATTAATGTACAATTTTGTAAATATGTTAAATTCGTCTCCATTTGTGAACTATACAATGCAAGAAGTTTCAGTGATGGGCCAGCAAGCTCGCTTGGTGGAATGTAATGTGAATAAGGCAAAGGTTGCAGATTCAATCCCCATACAGTCCATGAAGTGTCTTTGAGATAATTTTGTTTTTTAGCATGAAGGATTGGAAATATTGTCTGTATGGACTTTCAGAAAACCACTGATAAGAGGTGTACACAACATTATTCGTGCAACTTGAAAGCACTAGGTAACTTTGTGACATAGCTTGATAATTGGTCAGGAAGTAGGAGACAGAGAGTAGGGATGAGAAATATAACAAATAGCATTTATATTTAGTACTCAGCTTTCTACTATATATACTGTTGACTATATCTTAGTGGTTCAGATGATAGAATAGAGAGTTGTATATCCCAGTTTGCAGGTGAGATTAGGTTAAGAAGCACACCAAGTTGTTTCAATGGAAACAAAACATTTTGAAAGAGACATGGAACTGATAGAATCAGGAGATAGAAAAGGCATATAAAAAAGGCAATATTACAATAATTATGGGGGACTTCAATATGCAGGTGCACTGGGAAAATCAGGTAGGTAGTGGATCCCAAGAAAAGGAATTTGTGGAATGTTGGAGCAGCTTGTGACAGCCATCTAGGGAACAGACAATTCTGGATTTGGTGATGTGTTATGAGGCAGACTTGATTAGGGAACTTAAGGTGAAGGAAACCTTAGGGAGCAGTGACCACAATATGATAGAATTTACCCTGCAGTTTGAGAGGGAGAAGCTGGAGTCAGATGTAACAGTATTACAATTAAATAAAGGTAACGACAAAGACATGAGGGAGGAGCTGGCCAGAGTTGATTGTAAAGGGAGCCTAGCAGGGAAGACTGTGGAACAGCATTACAGGAGTTTTTGAGAGTTATTCAGGAGGCACAACAGAAATTCATCCCAAGGAGGAGGAAATATGCTAAGGGGAGGACGAGGCATCCATGGCCGATGAGGGAAGTCAAGGTCAGCATTAAAGCAAAAGAAAAAGCATACAAAGTGGTGAGGATTAGTGAGAAGCCAGAGGATTGGGAAGCCTTTAAAAGTGAGCAGAGAACAATTAATAAGGCAATAAGGGGGGAGAAGATGAAATACGAGTGTAAGCTAGCTAGTAATATAAAAGAAGTTAAGAAGAGTTTTTTTTAATATATAAAAGGTAATAGAGAGGCAAAAATAGCCATTGGACCACTGGAAAATGAGGCTGAAGAAGTAATAATAGGAAACAAAGCAATGGCAGAGGAACTGAATAGTTATTTTGCATCAATCTTCATAGTGGAAGACACCAGTGGGATGCCAAAGCTCCAGGAGAATCAGGGGGCACAGGTGAGTGTAGTGGCCATCACTAAGGAGAAGGTTCTGGGGAAACTGAAAAGTCTGAAGGTGGATAAATCACCTGGATCGGATGGACTACACCACAGGGTTCTAAAAGAGATAGCTGAGGAAATTGCAGAGGCATTGGTGGTGATCTTTCAGGAATCACTGGAGACAGGGAGGGTACCAAAGGACTGGAAAGTAGCGAATGCAACACCCACTGTTTAAGAAGGGAGGGAGGCAGCAGACGGGAAATTATAGGCTGGTTAGCCTGACTTCGGTCAATGGCAAGATTTTAGAGTCCATTATTAAAGATGAGATCGCAGAGTACTTGGAAGTGCATGAGAAAGTAGGACTGAATCAGTCAGCATGGCTTTGTCAAGGGGAGGCCATGTCAGACAAATCTATTAGAGATCTTTGAGGAGGTAACAAGGAAGTTAGATAAAGGAGAACCAGTGGACGTGATTTATTTAGGTTTCCAGAAGGCCTTTGACAAGGTCCCACAAAGGAGACTGTTAAATAAGCTAAGTGCCCATGGTGTTAAGGGTAAGATCCTGCCATGGATAGAGAATTGGCTGACTGGCAGAAGGCAGAGAGTGGGGATGAAGGGGTCTTTCTCAGGATGGCAGCCGATGACTAATGGTGTGCCTCAGGGGTCAGTGCTGGGACCACAACTTTTCACAATATACATTAATGATTTGGAGGAAGGAACTGAAGGCACTGTTGCTACGTTTGCAGATGACACAAAGATATGTAGAGGGACAGGTAATATTGAGGAAGCAAGGGTGCTGCAGAAGGACTTGGACAGGTTAGGAGAGTGGGCAAAGAAGTGGCAGATGGAATACAATGTGGAAAAGTGTGAGGTTTGGAAAGAGGAATGGAGGCATAGACTATTTTCTAAATGGGAAAATACTTAGGAAATCAGAAACACAAAGGGACTTGGGAGTCATTGTTCAAAACTCTCTTAAGTAACGTGCAGGTTCAGTCGGCAGTTAGGAAGGCAAATGCAATGTTAGTATTCCTGTCGAGAGGACTAGAATACAAAAGCAGGGATGTACTTGAGGCTGTATAAGGCTCTGGTCAGATCCCATTTGGAGTGTTGTGAGCAGCTTTGGGCCCCATATCTAAGGAAGGATGTGCTGGCCTTGGAAAAGGTCCAGAGGAGGTTCACAAGAATGATCCCTGGAATGAAAAGCTTGTTGTATGAGGAATGGTTGAGGACTCTGGATCTGTATTCGTTGGAGTTTAGAAGGATGAAGGGAGATCTCATTGAAACTTACAGGATGCTGCGAGGCCTGGATAGAGTGGACGTGGAGAGGATGTTTCCACTAGTAGGAAAATACTAGAACCAGAGGGCACAACCTCAAGCCAAAGGGACGATCCTTTAAAACAGAGATGAGGAGGTAGCAATGGAGGAACAATGAGGTGGATGGTTCTTAGCAGAAAGGACTTTGGCTTATAGCTACAGCAGTTGACCCTGAGTAACCATCTCCTTCTAACCATCTCCAGTTATAAAGAGGAGTATGGTAGCTGTATTGTATGAACTCACTCATTGAGCTCCTCTATGCACTTTGCACCATTGTTTTCAGAAGGATAGACTTAAGCCTCAAATAAGGTGCACCCTCAACATCTGACCATTAAGCAATGCTACCCACATGTTTTCACTATCTCATTGTGAACGTTTTGTCCATTTCTCTGCCACTGCAACAAAATTGCCTTTAATGGACTACTGCTCTTGTACAAGATTGGGCATTAGTGACGAACTGTATTAAGGCCAGAGGCAGAAGTGCTGGGTTCTAATAACTAGCAACTGAAGACTTAGAACAATAACAGTTTATTGAATACTCTGAGCAGCTTTTATGTGCTGTGTGTCTGCCCGTGTTCCGGTTGGAACTCACATGCTACCGACATGTGACCTTTCATGTCATCCCATCATGCCAGCATCCACTTGACCACCTGATCTTCACCAAGCCCTTTGGGGAAGGTTTTACTGTACTTGTAACCTGCTCAAATTAGGAGGGATTCCGAGTGTAAAATTTAATGCAGCTTACCTCCTGAGCCGTTGGCAGGGCTGTCAGCATCATGGGCCAACTCGAAACATATTTTTACCTTCTTCACAAAATCATGCCTCTAGAATCTATAATGCAGGATGAAATTGGTGAGCACATGGAAAAGGATGGGATAACAAGAGACAATAAATATGGCTTGATTAATTGATTTGAATATTTTGAGGTAATCACAGAAAATATAGGCAAAGAGAATGTGGTAAATGTCTGTTCTTTCAGAAGACACCTGACAATGTCACACATCAAGGTTCAGAGTATTAAAGATAATGGATAGAGAGAGGAATGTTGACACCGTTTGTCAAAACCTATGATTTGCATGCCAAAGATATAGTGTCTCTAACAAAGTATTACTTCAGTAACAGAATGTGGAGGGAAGTTCCACAAGAGTTCACATCCCTCATACACGCGCTTCCACACCTTTAATACTGAAGCATAAACTCCTATCCATTTTAAAACCTCTCTAATGCCATATCTAACAGTTGTCAAAGTGACAGCCCAAAACTGCATGTACATTGTTTATTCTCCCATGTAAATCAGGCGGGATGCAGGGCAGGGTGAATAAGGCAGGATGCAGGACGGGGTGAATCAGGTGGGATGCAGGACAGGGTGAATCAGGCGGGATGCAGGGCAGGGTGAATAAGGCAGGATGCAGGGCAGGGTGAATAAGGCGGGATGCAGGACGGGGTGAATCAGGCGGGATGCAGGGCAGGGTGAATAAGGCAGGATGCAGGGCAGGGTGAATAAGGCGGGATGCAGGACGGGGTGAATCAGGCGGGATGCAGGACGGGGTGAATCAGGCGGGATGCAGGACAGGGTGAATCAGGCGGGATGCAGGATGGGCACTGGGGGGCATTCTGTTTTGTTCCAAATGCTGAAGATGTATATTCTATCTGTTTTGAAAGGGTAAGGTGACAATTGGAATTGGTGGTGGATTCACTTACTTCTGATTCACAGCTTTGTAACGAAGCCCTTCGAATTATAAGTATCAAACAATAAAGGTTGTGGGACAGAGTTAGCGCAACAGCTTCATGGCCATGGCATCACAACAAAGCAAGTGTCCTCTTAAACTTAAGATTTACTGAATCTTGACCTCCCCATTTGCTTTATTCCGCCCCATCTGCCCCATACCACCCCACTCTTTTCCTCTGATTCTGCACTTGCTCGTGAACTGCAAAATATCTACTTCTTCCGGTTCTGGTGAACTGGTTTCCAAGCTGAAACACTGGGTGGATTATCTCCAAAATTGGCAAAGTCTGCTGCCAGGTGGGGAAGTGGCGTTGGTCCTGCTGATGGCAGTGGCAGCTTTTTAACCATATTGTGCGGCACTGAAACTAAATATTGGCAGGCATGGAGTCCACACTGTATTGTTGGCTTGTGGCCTCTGATTCGCCCATCGCGCCATCACCTCAGCGCTTCAGTAATCCGGGTGCCATATTTAAAGGCTGCCCTTGCACACAACTGGTATGCTTCATGTCCAAGAAAGCTGCTGGGAAGTCACGGCTGTTAGACCCTCCCTTAAGCCTGCTAGATGCAGTGGAGACCCACCACAATGTACCATACCCACACTCTGGATGAAGATCTGCAACCAAGGTGATGAATCCAGCATGGGAGGTGGTGGTCAGTGCCAACACCCTACAGAAGAGGACAGCTATCCAGTGCCACAAGAGGGTGAATTATCGCCTCTGTTCCGCTAGGGTAATTCACTATTCTCATTACTCAACTCTCAAACTCACAGACCCATCACACATCTACAGGGATCTCACTCAATGCCAGCTCAAGACACACCATCACTAACTCTCCCACACGCATCTTCATCTTAGGAGTGGGCCATTTCCTCATCACCTCACTGCTCCCACTCTCCATACACACATGCCAGACATCCTTATCATCTGCCTGGCTGGCATCCTACTTACACTCTCTCCATCTGTTTTCATGCAGGACAAGCTGGCACACAAGAGGGAGAGATCCCAAATGTGTGAAGCGATGCCAGAACCGAATGAAAGTCCTCAGAAACTCTCGAGAACAGAGCAATTCAGCCAGTCGGTGAGCTTCGAGCTCACCTTGGAGATATGCTCACCAGGTGAACGCCTTTTGAAACCAGTTGTACATTGCGCAGTTTTCTGCTATCACACCGCTGTGCTGCTTTATTTGACAGAGGAATATAATTCCGGCTTATGGGCCTGATAATTATATGCTAATGTTGAAAATGACATTCCTGACATTGAATGGTGGCAAATGTGGTCCATCACTCTTGCAGGGAGAGGACAATTGCAACCTGAGTTTACATCGACAGAAACACATTTAAGGCCTTCTGATATTTTTCGCTCACACCAAACCGAACAGGAGCAGAAAATCCCAGCCTCTCTTTCTCTCCACAAATGCTGGCACTGCGGTATTTTGATGTTTCCTTTTAAATCTGTTCTTTTTCATTCACCTCAAACTTAGTAATACCACAGGAACAACTGCCCAGCGGCAGTTCTGTCGTCAATGTATTCCAATTCTTATCTGTGCTCAAACATTTCATGTGGGTACCATGGTAACACGTTCACATTTTTTCATGTTGAAGCACTCCAGTAGGATATATCTGCTAGCAGAAACCAACAAGATGGTGGTTCATCACAAATGCATACATTACATTGTGCAAAATAAAAGCTCAGGGTATAGGGAGGGGTAACATGTTGGCATGGATTGAAGCTTGGCTAGCTAACAGGAAACAGTTGGAATAAATAGGTCTTCTTCTAGTTGGCTGGATGTGATGAGTGGTGTGCCATAGTGATCAGTATTGGGGCCTCAACTGTTTAGAATTTATCTAAGTGACTTGGTTGAAGAAACTGAAGGCATGGTTGCTGAATTTGTTGATGACACAAAGATAGATAGATAAAAATAAATTGTGGAGAACCTGTAAGGAGGCTACAAAGGGACATAGGTTAAATGAGTGGGCAAAAATCTGGTAAATGGAGTACAATGTAGGCAAAATTGTCCATTTTGGCAGGAATATTAAAAAGGTAGCTTATTATCTAAATGGTGAGAGTTCACAGAGCAATGAGGTGTAGAGATATCTGGGTGCCCTCATGCATGAATCACAAAAGGCTAGCATCCTGGTACAGAATTAATTCGGAAAGCTAATAGAATGTTATCATCAATCGTGAGGGAAATTGATTATAAAAGTAGAGAGGTTATGCTTCAGTTGTACAGGGCATTGGTGAGAGCAGATCTGCAGTATTGTGTACAGTATTGGTCTCATTTAAGAAAAAATATAAATGTGTTAGCAGTTCAGGGGTTTACTAGACTAATACCAGAAATTAGTTCTGTGGTGTATTGAAGTGCTACGCTTGAAGCCAGTATAATAATGCGACAGGGATTGAAGAACTATTACAACTCCAATGGCAACTACAGTTGACCAGATATTGCAATCTTTTCACGACTATTTTCACTTCTGATTTGAAGATACCATGGGACCAGCTTCAGACAATCTAAAGAATGGGCTTTTCACACCGTGGAAACCAGGAGTGAGATTTTAACTCTTTCAAAAGAGGCGGCACGGTAGCGCAGTGGTTAGTACTGCTGCTTCACAGCTCCAGGGTCCTGGGTTCGATTCCCGGCTCGGGTCACTGTCTGTGTGGAGTTTGCACATTCTCCTCGTGTCTGCGTGGGTTTCCTCCGGGTGCTCCGGTTTCCTCCCACAGTCCAAAGATGTGCGGGTTAGGTTAATTCGCCAGGTTAAAAATTGCCCCTTAGAATCCTAAGGTGCGTAGGTTAGAGGGATTAGCGGGTAAATATGGGCCTGGGTGGGATTGTGGTCGGTGCAGACTCGATGGGCCGAATGGCCTCCTTCTGCACTGTAGGGTTTCTATGATTCTATGATTCAAAAAACCCATCCATTTTCACTTAGTTAAAAGACTGTTGCCATAGGACAAATAAACAGTCAGGAATGGGTAGAAGCAGGCAAACAGCATGGCTAAAGTGGTAGCAGAAGTTTTAAGATTCATTACAGCCTTGGTTCAAACATGGACAAAAGAGCTGAATTCCAGAGGTGAGGTGATAGTGACAGCCCTTGACATCAAGGAGCATGAAGGAGCTCGAGCAAAACTGGGATCCATGGGTATCAGGGGGCAAACTCTCCGCTGGTTAGAGTCATACCTGGCACGTAGGAAAATGGTTGTGGAGAGTCAGTCATCTCAGCTCCAGGACATCTCAGCAGGAGTCTCTCAGGGTAGTGTCCTAGGCCCAACAATCTTCAGCTGCTTCATCAATGACCTTCCCTCCGTCATAAGGTCAGAAGTGGGGATGTTCACAGATGACTGCACAATGTTCAGCACCATTCGCGACTCCTCAGATACATGTTCAAATACAACAAGATCTGGACAATATCCTGGCTTGGGCAGACAAGTGTCAAGTAACAATCATGCCACACAAATCCCAGGCAATGACCATCACCAATAAGAGACACTCTTAACCACCTCCCTTGATATTCAATAGTGTTACCATCACTGAATCCCCCACTGTCAACATCCTTGGGGTTACCATTAACCAGAAACTCAACTGGACTCACCACATAAATACAGTGGCTATAAGAGCAGGTCAGAGGTTAGGAATACTGCGGTGAGTAACTCACCTCCTGACTCCCCAAAGGTTGTCCATCATCTACAAAGCACAAGTCAGGAGTGTGATGGAATATTCCCCACTTGTCTGGATGGGTACAGCTCCAATAACACTCAAGAAGCTTGACACCATCCAGGACAAAGCAACCCGCTTGATTGGCACCACATCCACAAACATCCACTCCCTCCACCACTGATGCTCGGTCGCAACTGTGTTTACTATCTACAAGATGCACTACAGCAATTCACCAAAGATTCTTAGACAGCACCTTTCAAACCCACGACCACTTCCATCTAAAATGGCAAGGGCAGCAGATACATGGGAACACCACCACCTGCAAGTCCCCTTTCCAAGCCATTCACCATTTTGACTTGGAAATATATCTCTGTTCCTTCGCAGTCGCTGGGTCAAAATCCTGGAATTCCCTCCCGAACGGCATTGTGGGTCAACCTACAGAACATGGACTGCAATGATTAAAGGAGGCAGCTCACCACCACCTTCTCAAGGGCAACTAGGGATGGGGCAATAAATGCTGGCCAGTCAGCGATACTCGCGTCTCACGAATGAATTTTTAAAAATTGTGGCCAAGCATAGAGTTATAGCACCACAGCCATATCAACAGGCAACCGCTGTGCTGCAGTCAACTAGCAATGAACCAACTCATGTTGCCAGAAGCAAAAAGCTTTTTAATTTAAAATAATGGTTTAAACCTCATGGCTAGCCTATAAAGCTGAGTGCACAATGCAAGACGGCCCTTAAATTTAATCTCTGTCCTGATTCCTCCATGCGGACACTACAGTTAAGAAAGCCCACCAACGCCTCTACTTTCTCAGGAGACTAATGAAATTTGGATTGTCTGCTACAACTCTCACCAATGCCTACATTCTGGTTGTATCACAGCTTGGTATGGCCAAGACTGCAAGAAACTACAAAGGGTTGTGAATGAAGCCCACTCCATCACTCAAACCAGCCTCCCTTCCATTTATATTGTCTACACTTGCTGCTGCCTCGGAAAAGCAGCCAGCATAATCAAGGACCCTACGCACCCAATATGGACAGTTATATACAAATTGGTCCCTCACTGAAAGTTTGTAATCTGTTACCCCTGTAAACTTTGGAAATGTGTATCTACTTTGACTTGGAAATATATTTCTCTTCCACCTTCTCCCATCGGGAATAAGATACAAAAGTCTGACTCAAACTGACTCAAAAACAACTTCTTCCCTACTGCCATCAGATTTTTGAATGGACCTACCTTGCATTAAGTTGATCTTTCTCTACACCCTCGCTATGACTGTAACACTACATTCTCCACTCTCTCCTTTCCTTCTCTATGTACAGTATGCATTGTCTGTATAGTGTGCAATAAATAATATTTTTCACTGTATACTAACATGTGACAATAAATCAAATCAAAAATCTCTATTCCTCACCACTGTTTTAGAAATACATGGACGACACAAAAACAAGATGTTTCTGAGATGTTTTCTTATCTTTAAGATTTAATATGAATATGTCTGTGTCAATGATGGGTATACATATTCAATACTCGCCAACATATCCCAAGCCAGAGAATCCTGCTAATTCCTAAAATCAGGCAGTGCCTAGGATAAAAATGTTCTCTGACTGCTTTTCTTGAAGGAACTTTACAGTGTAGTTAAATTCCCATCAATTGAGAACATTGATAAATCAGTCTATGTGCATCACGGTCAATAACTTCTTCCTCCTCCTCTGTTAAGATTTCTAGCTGCCCCATTTGCTGCACAGTTCTGGTGGAATTGTGCAAGATACAGCAAATGCAGATCATTTTGAGCATCATTGTCAGGACTATGAGCAAGTATCCCTGTTCTTTTTGGAACTAATTTTATGTCCCATCAGATATCCTGTAGAGGTGTGAACCTCATTGAGTCTCTAATTGGAGTCTGGTGTTTCAGAAATGGTAATCTTCATTGTCATGGGCAGGGTTGTCCCTTTGGTAGGTCTTGTCTGGAGGTAGTGCTCAATGAGAAGTCATAACTCAATAAATACTTCCCTTGTGTGGTGCAGACAGTGTAGACTGGTCTTTCAGATATCCCCAAGTAGGCGTGCCTGGTAGAAAGACACTTAAAACTAAAATCAGCTGAGATTTGGGTACCACGGGTCTAGTTGCATTTGCCTTTATTTCCTCTGCCTATTGGATTTTGAAAAAGGAAGCAGTCTAGCACTACCATTGGAATGCCAGATAGAAAGGAAAAGTTGAACATTATTGTTGATGCTAATAATGCAGCTCCCAACAGCAACAGGGGCAAGGTATGTGCGATCAGAGCATTGCAACACAAAAATGCAGCAACGTACGCCATCAGCTACTTACTCACCAAAAGTAATGCAGGTACAGATATGCATAGAGTATAAAAGAGGAAAACACTTCAATAAATGGTTCCTCATTGTTTTTAGAAACATCCTAAAGAGTAGAACAAGTAAACCCTTTAACAAATAGATACACATTTCCAAAGTTTACAGGGGTAACAGATTACAAACTTTCAGTGAGGGACCAATTTGTATATAACTGTCCATATTTAAGGGATCTACTGAGACTCTGTTTACAAAGCCTCAAAGAATTTTATTCACAGATATGCAGAATGCCTTGTTTTATATAGATAACTCTCTGGGTGGAATTTTTCCGTCCCACCTGATGGGGGCGGACCATGCAAAGGTCTATTGACCTCTGGCGGGATTTTCCCGGCCTTGGGGCGAGCGCGGCTAGAAAATCCCACCCTATGATTCTCAGATACATATAAATATACACATAGATGCACATATACAAGAGAGAGCGAGGTATAAAGTTAAGAACATATTCAGTACTTCAGGATTTGATATTTCACGACACTTCTCAAATTCTAAAGAGTTTTTAATTAGACTGATTTAGTACGACTTATTTGCAACTATTTACCTGACTGGATATACTTTTCTTCGTAGTAGTTGATAGGTTTATTCTGAGCAATCATACTTTCCATCTAATCTGAGTCTGCATGTTCAACCATATACCAGATAGAATGAACACCCAACGACTAAATATTCTGTTCTCTCCTACTTCAGAGGCTGGGTGATGTGTAATCTTTTGTCGATTAAGTGTCGTTGGTACTTTCTTATTCTGCAATATAAGCATTTAATGATTTTTAGTCTCCAATTCTATTACATTGAACTAGTCCTTTTACCATTGCATGGAACTAGTCCTTTTACCCTTGCATCAACTTAAAATTACTATTTTACTGCTGACAAATTGAACAATAGGTATCATTCTTATCATTTCTACCTCAGGCAGAGTAAAGTGAAAAATTGAGCATTTTATGTGCATTCTGCGCGGCCATCATTCCAATTTGATTGACACTGTTAACAGATAACTCATTGACTTCACATACCTGGAGAATTTATTAGCAACTTGGAAATAAGTATGAAGGGATATAAAGAGAAACCCATAGGAGCCTTAAAATGGCATTTATCAGACCTGTCACATCTTCGCTGGTTGTAATGGAAGCATTTCGGTTTCATTTTGCCATGTCTATAGAGAATAATATTTTGCAGTAAAAAGGCAGAAGAAATTTTTAACATTTATCATGGTCTTGAAATGAAATAGCCTGAAAAAAAAGGACATTTTCTATTTATTTTTAATCTAATAGTATAATATACAATTACTCATGGCTTTCAGTCATACCAAGAAATGGTTGCTATATGTTACTTCATAAGTTGTCAGGTATAAAAATTACTTTAACGTAAATGATCTATTGAATGTTTTAAGGTAGAAGTCACTTTGTCACTCATTTGAGCACATTGGCACTGTTTGGCATTTCTTCCAAAATGTGCAAATCAGATTTTTCTCAATGCGTGTAAACAGTACATTTCTTTAAGAACTATTCCTTCTTCTGTTCCTACCGACTCATCTCACATTCAATCCATAGTTTCACTGAATGCTGCGTTCGTCACATGAACAACATTAATCATGTTAATCAAACCTAATGGAACTTAATTCAGCAGAGCAATTTGCAATGAGCTAATTATGTTTAATGAGCCATCATTAAGCCACATATTGAGTATAATACAGGGCTCCCTCTACCACATGTAACTTTGAATGAACAAGGTGTCAAAATACCTCATCAAAAATTGTTAACAAGACCTTCTTGAAAGCTCGTCCACTCCATACTGGGCAATTTTCTGCTATTTATACTAAATCAATTAATTAATTCATAGTGGGAGTTTTCTTTGACCTTGTATATCTGTTGCCATTGCTTGGCAGATGCTGGTTTAATCACAACAAAAATGTGGATCGGAGCAAATGATCACTACTATTTAACAAATATTTGGAAGAAGTGTGCACATACGTATGAACTAGAGATACAATTTTGTTGAACTTATACCAATAATGTAATCTTAAGAATCGGCTTCATTCTGAAGATGAATTTCATTGGTTATGCATGTGAGTTTCCCACCAGGCAAAAGAGTTGCTGAGTACTTCGCACCAGGCAAGTGCTCAAACTTCTATCTTTTTCACCCAAGTACCAACACGCAGGAATATGCAAATACTGGAAATCTGAAATAAGAACAGAAATTTCTGGAAACCCTCACCTGGTTAGTTAGCATCAGTGGAGGGAACAAACAGGTTTACATTTCGAATGTAAGCCTTCATCACAACGGCGCTTTCTATTTTTGTTTCACCTCCAGACTGACTGACATCTTCTATTTCACAGTACAGCTTTTCCTCCTGCCTAACTACTCTTTTATCACATACTGTCTGTCTGACCCATCTCTTCTCTCTAAGCTGTCTACTTACCTGGCAGCGCACAACTGATGCTGGGATATTTCTGTACAACAGCTTTTTTCCCTCCAAATAGGGTACAATAACCAGTTTAAAATAGAACATCATTTTAATCAGTAAAATATAAAGGTTTAAACAGAAACAGAGCATTGCGTGACAGTTGACTTCTGGGTCAAGGGATGTATGGTTACATATCACACATTAGCTCACTTCTCTGTAAAGTCAATTGTTGGTTATTGTGCAGTCGCACTTTTCGTCATTGACTCTGTAGCGAGTTCCTGATATCTCAGTGCCAGGAAAGTGAAATGTAAATTATCACTGAATATTTTATCGTGGGGATCTGTTAAAACGGAACAGAGGAATAATTTAAAGGATCGTGCCATTGACTATAGATTAATACTAGTGGCACTGGATTATATTTTGTTTTACCAGCATTCAATCGCATATGGCTGTGGCAATCACGGTTAATTACAAGATTACACATCGTAAAAGAAAATCATTATCAGTGGAACATCCTTTGGTTGTCAGTGAGTGAAGGACAATAGATGTGTTGAAGTGGTTCCCTGATAAAACCGCAACTATAGGAGTATTCACTAATTAGTATTATGCCAAATATAATTATTTAGAGTTATCTAGTTCATACAGTTAAGGCTACTTGAGGGGTAAACTTAGGAAATTACATGTAGTTGATAATGTTATTTTCTGTGTTTTCTTTGGTGAATCAAGTCAGCAAAGGAAATATATTTACAATAGTCATATTAGGCAATTTAAATAGATAAATGTTAGACTACTTGACACCAGTAACTCATAGCAACATTGCCATTAAAATATTGTGTGACACGTTGGGTTTATCTGAAGGAGCCAGCAAGCCAAGATTTTCAGAACAACAGGATGATCTCACCACTTTGATAGAAAAATAGAAATAAAACATATCTATACAAAATAATATTTTTTAAGAAAGATGAGGCAGGGAAATGTTGGTGGACCTGGATGTCCTCTCGCATAGGAGTTAACATGCAGGTATAAGCAAGCAATTAGGAAGGAAACATAGAAATAAGAAGCAGGAGGAGGCCATTCGGCCCTTCAAGCCTGCTCCGCCATTCATGTTGATCATGGCTGATCATCAAATTCAATATCCTGAACCCCATTCCTCCCATATTCCTTGATCTCTTTAGCCCCTAGAGCTACATCTAATTTCTTCTTGAAATCAGACAACGTTTCGGCCTCAACTGCATTCTGTGGTAGTGAATTCCATACATTCCCCACCCTCTGGGTGAGGAAATTTCCCCTCACCTCAGTTCTAAAAGGTTAACCCCTTATCCTCAAACTATAACCTCTAATTCTATACTTCCCCACCATTTGGAACATTCTTTCTACCCTATCTAACCCTGTTAGAATTTTATAAGTTTCTATGAGATTCCCTCTCACTCTTCTAAACTCCAGAGAACATAATCCCAACCAACCTCTCTCCTCATATGACAGACCTGCAATCCCAGTGTTCAACCTTGTAAACCTTCGCTGCACTCCCACTATAGCAAGGACATCCTTATTCACATAAGAACACCAAAACTATACTCCATACTCCAGGTGTGGCCTCACCAATGCCCTATACAATTGCAGCAAAACATCCCGATTACTATACTCAAATCCTCTCGCTATGAAGGCCAACATACCATTTGCCTTCTTTACTGCCTGCTGTACCTGCACACTTACTTTCAGCGACTGGTGCACAAGGACACCAAGGTCTCTCAGAGTATCCATTGTAGCAGCCTGTGACTGCTTGGGTAAAATAGAATCATTGGAAGGAAACCAACTGTAGACAAACATCAGGCCAGAAATACAAGCACAGAAAGGTGACATAAAAACTGACCTAGAAATTGGCCTAAAAGCAAGGTATCCTGGGATTACCTCAGTCCAAAAACACAGTCTGCTGGGAGACAGACTCTTTGCAAGATTCGAGCTTAGACAATTGAAAACCGAAGATGCACCAGGACACATTAGTATGTATAAAAGAACAGTTATACGTTTCCTGAGAAAAAAATCAGCACTATATACATGGGACAGACATGCATTAGTGAAACAAAAGATTCGATGCATACTAGAAACTGAAACTAGAGATCTAGGTTTGCAGCACACAAACACAAAGGGTGAACCCATTGAAACCCATCAACGATGATGTGAAATTATTCAGACCTAAGCACCCAATAGGCCAAATTTTCGGAAGATCCCAGAGGGTAGCCAGACAGATATAAGAAACCTATGCCAGCAGCGTTTGAGGAAAACCACCTCTCCAGCTTTCCCAGAAGCGCATCCAGACACGGCAGCGATGACAGCAGCTTGCCTCCAGAACAGAGAGAGAGAGAGAGTGACTTGAGAGTTCCACGTATTGATGAGGTTACGAGAATCCGGGGTAGTGTACGAATTTCTAAATGATCAATTAGCTAGAAAGTGAGAGAATTGGTAAAGTTGTAAAACTTAAGTCTTTTATTGTTTGGAATAAAATTGCAAATTGGTTATTTACAATTGGTTTGTGTGTGTAGTTCTTTTGCCTGATATATGCAATGGTGTTTGAATAAAATTCATTGTACACAGTGCAGGTTGAGTGAGTCTGCAGAATATTAGAAATATCCTGAACAATACCACCTCTCTCAATTTCCGCCCATTCAATGAGAATCTTTTGTCCTAGTATTGCTACCAAAGTGGATGATCTCACATTTATCCACATTATACTGTATCTGCCATGCATATTTCCACATACTCAGCCTGTCCAAATCACACTGAAGCATCTCTCCATCCTCCTCACAGCTCACCCTCCCACCCAACTTTGTATCGTCTGCAAATTTGGAGATAATACAAATCATTAATATATAATGCGAACATTTGGAGTCCTAGCATAGATCATTGCGGATCCCTACTAGTCACTGACTGCCAATCAAAAAAAGACCCATTTATGCCAACTCTTTGTTTCCTATCTGCGAACCAGCTTTCTATCCATTTCAAGACATTACCTGCAATTCAACGTGCTTTAACTTTACATCGTAGTCTGTTATGTGAGACCTTGTCGAAAGCCTCCTGAAAGTCTAAATAAACCACATCCACTGGTTCTCCTCAGTCATCTCTACTAGTTTCATCCTCAAAGAACTCCAATAGATTCGTCAAACATGATTTCCCTTTTGTAAATCCATGCTGACTTTGTCTGATTATACCATTGCCTTCCAAATGCTGAGTTATGAAATCCTTGATAATGGGTGCCAGCAACTTCCCCAGTATCGACGTTAGGCTCACTGGTCTATAGTTCCCTGTTTTCTCTCGACCTCCCTTTTTGAAAAGCTTGCTCACATGAGCTACCCCCCAATCTGTAGGAACCAGTCCAGAGTCCAAAAGATTTTGGAAAATAACCACCAATGGATCTGCTATTTCCAGACTCACTTCCTCAAGTGGGATGGAAATGATCAGAACCTGGAGATTTATCCACCTTCAATCCCATCAATTTCACCAAAACCATTTCTCTATTAATGATGATTTCCTTCAGCTGCTCACTAAAACTTGTTTCTCTCAGAACTTCTGGTACATTATTCATGTCTTCCTTTGTGAAGACTGAAGCAAAGTATGAATTTAATTCCTCAGCCATTTCTTTATTCTGTGTTACAAATTCTCCCGTTTCTGACTGAAAGGAGCCTACATTCATTTTCGCTTTACATACCAACAGGAAATTTATAGTCAGTTTTTATGTTCCCCACTAGCTTACTTTCATACTCTATTTTTCCCTTCTTAATCAATCCCTTGGTCCCCTTTCCTGAATTTTAAACTGCTCCCAATCCTAAAGCCAGTTGCTTTATCCTGCCAATTTGTATGCTTCTTCCTTGAGTCTGATACTATCTCTAATTTCCCTTGTAAGTCATGGTTTGGCCACAATTCCCTTACCACTTTTGCGCCAAACAGGAATAAACAACTCCTGGAGTCCACCTATTTGTTCTTTAAATGCCTGTTCACTGTCTTTCCTTTCAGTAATATTTCCCAGTCCATCATGGCCAATTCATGCCTCATACCATCATAGTTACCTTTATTGAGATTCAGGACCCTGGTCTCAGAATCAACTACATCACTATCCACCATAACAAAGAATTGTACCATATTATGGTCACTTGTCCCCAAGGGTTCTCTCACAACTAGATTGCAAACTAATCCTTTCTCATTACACAACACCCAGTCCAAGATGGCCTGTTCCCTTATTGGTTCCTCAATGTATTGCTCCAGAAAAACCATCCTGTATGCGCTCCAGAAATTCCTCCTCTATTTTACTGTGACTAATTTGACTCTCCCACTCTATGTGCAAATTAAAATTGCCCATAATTACAGATGTTCCTTTAACACTTGCATCTCTGACTTCCTGCCTAATGCTTTTCCCAACATTACCACCACAGTTTGGTGGTCTGCATACCATCTCCACCAATGCTTTTTGCCCCTTGTTGTTTCTTAACTCAACCCATACAGATTTCACATCATCTATGCTAATATCTTTTCTCAATATCGTATCAACATCATCTTTTATTAACAATACAACTCCTCCACCTTTTCCTTTCTGTCTGTCCTTCCTAAACAATGAATAGCTCTCAATGTTTAGTTCCCATGCTTGGTCTCCTTGGAGCCATGTCTCCGTAATGCCAACTATATCATATCCCTTTACATCTATCTGTGCAACTAATTCACCCATTTTGTTTTGAATGCTCTAAGCATTTAGGTACAAAACCTTAAGGTGAGTACTTTTAAAATTTATTTTCCCTTTTCCTCTATTTTTTACTTGGTTCTTATCTGACTCTGGTCCTTGAATTCTCTGCCTATCACTTTCCTTATTCTCCTTACTGTTTTTTCCTCTTGTTATTAATTCCCCCTGCTCTTAACCCTTGCAAAGGTACCCATCCTCCTGCCATATTAGTTTAAACTCTCCCCAACCACTTGGGCAAGTTTCCCCCCAAGAACGTCAGTCCTGGTCCTGCCCAGGAGTAACCCGTTCAGTTTGTACAGGTCCCACCTCCCCCAGAACGGGTCCCAATGCCCTAGGAATCTGAAAATTGTATCTCAACAATAGTGTTACAATATTATTACAATTAATTTATTACAGTTGGGTTCGAATATACTACAATTTTACAAAAGCTTCTTGACACCATCTTCAAACAAATGCTGTCTTGATATTACAGGAAGTCACACTTTATCTTTGGAATTCATTCTTTTCTAAAGATTGTAATGAGATTTGGAGCATAGTGATCTTGCCTGAACCCATACTGAACATTATTGAGCATGTTATTAGTGAGTAATAGCACCATCAGCGTCCCCTTCCATCATTTCACTGATGATTGAGAGTAGACTGATGAGGCAATAATTGGGAAGATTGGATTTGTCCTTTTTATTGACAGGAGACACGAGAGAAATCTTCCATGGGCAAGTTTTAACCAGTGGAGAGCTACATGGATCAATGCTTGGACCTCAGCTGCATTTTTAGCAGTCTATGTCGGGTGGCGTGGTGGCAAAATGGTTAGCACTGCTGCCTCACAGTGCCGGAGACCTGGGTTCGATTCCAGCCTTGGGTCAGTCTTTGTGTGGAGTCTGCATGTTCTCCCTGTGTCTGCGTGGGTTTCCTCTGGGTGCTCCGGTTTCCTCCCACAGTCTGAAAGATGTGCTGGTGAGGTGCATTAGCTATGCTAAATTCTCCCTCAGTGTACCCAAACAGGCATTGAAGTGTGGTGACTTGGGGGTTTTCAGAGTAACTTCATTGCAGTATCAGTGTAAGCCTACTTGTGACAATAATAAATAAACTTGAACACTACTGAACACCATTGAACATGGTACAGGGGAATGAGCATGGCCAGGTGGTCGATGTTTCAGTAGGGGAGCAGTTCAGGAACAATGACCACAATTCAGTAAGCTTTAAGGTACTGCATGGATAAAGGTAAGTGTAGTCCTCAAGTTAAGGTGCAAAATTGGGGGAAGGTTAATTACAACAATATTAGGCAGGAACTGAAGAATGTAGATTGGGGCAGATGTTTGAGGGCAAATCAACATCTGGCATGTGGGAGGCTTCCAAGCATAAGTTGATAGGGATTCAGGACCGGCACATTCCTGTTAGGATGAAGGATAAGTATGGCAAGTTTTGGGAACCTTGGATAATGAGAGATATTGTGAGCCCAGTCAAAGAGAAAAAGGAAGTATTTGTCAAAGCTAGGAGGCTGGGAACACACGAAGCAAGTGTGGAATACAAGGAAAGTAGAAAGAAACTGAAGCAAGGAGAAAGGAGGGCTAACAGGGGTCACGAATAATCATTGGCCAGCAGGATTAAGGAAAATCCCAAGGCTTTTTATACATATATAAAGAGCAAGAAGATAGCCAGGAAGAGGGTTGGCCCACTCAAGGACAAGGGAGGGAATCTATGTGTGGAGCCAGAGGAAATGGGCGAGGTATTAAATGAGAACTTTGCATCAGTATTCACCAAAGAGAAGGACTTGGTGGATGATGAGTCTGGGAAAGGATGTGTAGATAGTTTGAGTCATTGTTGAGATCAAAAAGGAGGAGGTATTGGGGTTCTTGAGAAACATCAAGGTAGACAAGTCCCCAGGGCCTGATGGGATATACCTCAGAATACTGAGAGAGGCAAGGGAGGAAATTGCTGGGGCCTTGAGAGAAATCTTTGTATCCTCACTGGCTACAGGGGAGGTCATGATGTGGAGATGCCGGCGTTGGACTGGGGTGAACACAGTAAGATTACACTCCAGATTTCCACTCCATCTGACGAAGGAGCAGCGCTCCGAAAGCTAATGGTATTTGCTACCAAATAAACCTGTTGGACTTTAACCTGGTGTTGTTAAAACTCTTACAGGGGAGGTCCCAGAGGATTGGAGAATAGCCAATGTTGTTCCTTTGTTTAAGAAGGGTAGCAAGAATAGTCCAGGTAATTACAGGCCGGTGAGCCTTCCATCAGCGGTAGGGAAATTATTGGAGAGGATTCTTCGAGACAGGATTTATTCCCACTTGGAAATAAGTGGATGTATTAGTGAGGGGCAACATGGTTTTGTGAAGGGGAGATCGTGTCTCACTAATTTGATTGAGTTTTCGAGGAAGTGACGAAGATGATTGATGAGGGTCGGGCAGTGGATGTTATCTACATGGACTTTAGTAAGGTCTTTGACAAGGTCCCTCATAGCAGTCTGGTGCAGAAGGTGAAGTCGCGTGGGATCAGAGATGAGCTGGCAAGGTGGATATAAAACTGGCTTGGTCAAGGAAGACAGAGGGTAGCAGTGGAAGGGTGTGTTTCTGAATGGAGGGCTGTGACAAGTGGTGTTCCTCAGGGATCAGTGCTGGGACCTTTGCTGTTTGTAATATATATGAATGATTTGGAGGAAAATGTAACTGGTTTGATTAGTAAGTTTGCGGACGACACAAAGGTTGGTGGATTTGTGGATAGCGATGAAGACCATCAGAGGATACAGCAGGATATAGATCGGTTGGAGACTTGGGTGGAGAAATGGCAGATGGAGTTTAATCCAGACAAATGTGAGGTAATGCATTTTGGAAGGCCTAATACAGAGAGGAAATATACAGTAAATGGCAGAACCCTTAAGAGTATTGATAGGCAAAGGGATTGGAGGCTTTGGAGAGGGTACAGAAAATGCTGGAGCTGCATCTTCGAGCACACCCTTGGTAAGTGTTTCCAGAGGTGGATTCGGTCCTTGAACCCTAGATCGCTGGTATTCCTTTCTCAGGCTCCATTTCTGGGCCTCCTCTTGCCATCAGGTATTCTTGAAGAATTCTGTCCCTTCAGTCAGGAGGTTCCTCCAGGTAGGCCTCTTCCAAGCAAGGGTCTCCCAGGCATTGACATCTATTATACATTTCTGGAGCAAGCCTTCAGGATGTCACTGAAGCATTTCCTCTGTCCTCCTTTTGTTCGGGAGCCTTCCTGGAGCTTGGCAAAGCAGACTTGCTTTGGCAGTCGGGACTCTAACTTCCTAAGCACATGGCTGGCCCAGTGGAGTTGGTTTTGGATGATCACGGCCTCACTGCTGGTGCTCTTCACTCCTTCAAGGATGCTGATGATAGGAGGCCTGTCCTCCAAGCTGATGTGGAGAATATGTCTTAGACATAATTGCTGGTACCTCTCCAGGGCCTAGAAGTGGCATCTGTATGTAGTCTAAGCTCCTGAGCCATACAGAAGAGTTGGGAGGACGACTGCTTTGTACACGAGGATCTTGGTGTCAGCACGAATGTTGTGGTGGTCGAAGACTCTCATCCACAGGGGTCTGAAAGCAGTGCTCGCGGATTAAATACAATGTTGAATCTCCGCATCAATGTCAGCCTTAGATGAGAGCTGGCTCCCCAGGTTGGGGAAATGCTCCATGTTTGGGAGGGTTTCTCGATTGATCTTGATGGAGGGAGAGAGCAGATCTTGCCCTGGGGTGGGTTGGTAAAGGGCTTGAATCTTCTTGAGGTTGAAGCTGAGACTGCATCTTTGGTATGCTTCTGCAAAGGTGTGACACGTGGTTTAGAGGGTCCCTTCTGAGAGAGTTGAGATGACAATATTGTTTACATACTGAAGTTCCACAAGTGATATAAGTATCACTTTCTTCTTGGAATTCAACTGACTGAGGTTGAAAAGTTTTCGGTCAACCCTGTAGACAATGGGCCCGATTGAAAACGTGGTAAAGTTGGGCATGTGGCCATTAACGCGATCCGCGCCCACATCCGCGCAGATGCCCACTTTACCGAGGTCCGGGAATGGCTGCGATCCAATTTGTGCCTGAAACGGGTGCAACTGTGATTTAAATGCATTTGCAGGCATTTAAATTGAATTAATGAACTGCTCACCCAACTTTATCAGCATTTCCCCCTTTACCATCGTGTTCGCGCGTCCAGATTCGGCGCAAAACAGATATGCTCGGCAAAAGGTCTGTTTCGGGCGCTCCAGCTTCTGAAGAGGTAAGTTCAGCGGCTCTCAGACTCAGATCGTTGGTGGGGGGGGAGGGGGGTGGCGGGGGGAGGTGGGTCAGATCATTCTGTGGTGTGGTTGGGGGAGGCTGGCGGCGAGAGAAGGAAGGCCCGATCATTTCCTGGTGGAGGGGGGAGGAGGAGGTGGTCAGATGAATCTCCGGTAGCGGGGGGCGGGGGGGAGAAGGGAGGACAGATCGCTCTCTGGTGGATGGGCGGGGAGGGCAGAGAGAGGCCAGATTGTCATCTTGTGGGAGGAGAGGGGAGGTGGGCCCGATCATTCTCTAGTGGGGGGGAGGGGGGAGGGAGGAGGGCAGTTTGTTGGTGACGAAGGGGGAGACCCGAACTTTCTCTGGGGGGGAGGGCAGGGGCAGGGGGGTCCACTGCCACTTTGTGGGCAACTGGTGGGGGGGAAGGGGGCAGAGGATCGCGATTGGCCTGGGTGGGGGTGGGGGGGTGGGGGGCAGTGGAGGGTGGATAGGGGGGAAAATTATGTGGTGATGTCTGTGGGGGCCATTGCTCCTGCTTTTTGTTCCCGGGCCGCTTCATCCGCTTTTTGCGGCCCGGGAATGATGTGACAGTTGCGCGATTTTCAATTTTTTTCTAACTGCGCATGTGCAATTCAGAGCTCTGATTGTTTCGGGTGCGATAAGCCCTGCCCACAGCGCGATTCGGGCTCGTTGAGTGCTTATGGGGGTCCTGAAAGCAGATTTCCAAGTCAGATCTGAATTGCACCCAGATTCAGCACTTAGAATGAAAATGATAAAATGGAGCCCAATGTCTACTCCACTGGGAAGCTGCTTCTTGACAAGATAAAGATGGTGGCGATGAAGATGGAGAAAATGGTGGTGGTAATGACACTTCCCTCCTTGACCCCAATTTTGACCTTGAAGGTTTCTGGAAGGATTAATTCAGGACTACAAATGTCGATGGAAAAATGTACTTGTCTTAGAGTGCCACAAAGATTGACTTAATTTTTTCCGAAGAGGAGGGGATTGTGAAAAGTCGGGCCATATTCCCAGAATTTAGAAGAATGAGAGATGATCTCATTAAAACAAAATTTGTAAGAGGATTGACAGGGTAGATACCGTAAAAGCAGAAGTAAAACCACTTTTTCCCTTTGTCAATCAGGATTTGAGTCTATGTAAACATTGTGGTTAAGAACAATGAGGTAATTGAGATTCATTCAAGCGTAAAGGGAAAGGTAAATAAACATAGTTAACTGAAGACTGAGTAGAAATCCATGAAGCTGTCAATAGAAGCATATTTCAAAACACTGCACTATAGAATTGACAGCGATCAAAGGTTTTCAAAGGAATAGAGGGGGTTTCAAAGGTTTCAGCTTGTTAGTGAGGCCCAGGGGCTGAACAGCTGTGGATGTGGAGACATCTCCTCTCTGTCAGAGGACTTAAAAGTGGTTGACTCACACCTGCAGCTTCTGACAGAGAGAAAGGAAAATCTCTGCTGTAGAATGGAGTGCTGCAATGATTTAAAATCTTGCCAGCTGTCTGCGGGACATGGAGATTAATGTGACCTGGTCACTTCAAAATTTTCACAGCTGACAGGCAGGAATGAAGATGTTGATCACAGAGCTATCTGAAATCACCATGCCAGGGGTAATGTTCAGATCTGCCAGGACTAGAAGGGGCAGTCCAGCCATGAGACACCCAACCCTGGGGAGGAAGAGTTGCACATCAAACCCTTTCCCCTAAACCAAGGCCACCCAACCTCCTGACTTTTGGAGGACCCTACCTCTGCAGCCTGGTAGTAGCAGAAGGGCAAATGGCCACTGGACACAAGGTGCCAGGCTGTCATTGCCTGGGTGCCAGGGGGAAGTGCACCGTTGGCACTGCCAAGGTGTGTGGCTTGAAGGGGAACCTGAGTGGAGGTCTGGAGGATGGTGAATGAGCCATCAAAGCCATTAATTGTACCGCCTTGATACCTATTGGAAATCCCAATTGTTTTTGGCTGATGCCCGATTCAGCGGGGCATCAGGATTCCCGTGGGCCATCTGACAAGGCTGGAGGATCCATCCGATGTTAACGTTTTGAGTCTGTGGGCAGAATTCTCCCATCCTGGGATTAGGTCCCATGTCAGGGATGGCAACATGGAGTGTTGTACTTTGCAGAGGCCGGCAGGAAAACCTGGTAAATCTTTTGGCCCTGTCATCATGGACTATGTAACCGGGTGTTTTGCAACTTCTCCCATGGTGGGGCAGGACTGATGGTGTATAGTCCGCTGTCCTATCCAAGCATCAGATTGAAAAGTCGCCCAACATCACTGACCCACTATTGAAGAAAGAAGATGGATCTCCAAGAACATTCCGAGACTGGAAGATTGATCCCCTCCAGGATCTCTAATCTGGAAGGACCACATGTAGATGCTCTCCTCACCCATTGCTGTGGTGTTCCAGGGTCCAGAGTTGCGGATTGGCCTCCATCCGGAATGCCAGAGACAGCCCCGCCATTGTTCAGGTGAGTCTTGACATCTGCACACCACATGGTTGCAAACATCGTTCTCACCAACGCATTTTCCCGCTGGCAACACAAAGGATCAGGAGTGGGTGGCCAAGCCTTCATCTGCATCCCATTAGCAAGATGAAAATAAGATTAACACCTGCTTCCAATGGGTTTTCCAATCCACCATGACGGGCACCAGCCGAAGACGCCGTGGGAAATTCACACTGGTGTAAAGTCGATTTTGGAACCTCCTGCCTAAATTCTCCCCCGAACCCTGGCCATTGAACCACCAGGCCGAGCAAGTGAGAATTACTATGACTATCCTTCAGAGCACTGACTTACTCCAGCTCCTATTATGGAGATGGGCTTCTATTGTTAAAACCACTTGAACACATCAAATCCTAGGATCCGTTTTGGGACTTATTGGTGTCTGAATGGTGAATATTATTATTTTTTTAAAATCCTTACCAGAAAGTTATTTCATGATATCAAGAAGAAAAAATATACAGCTATCTAGCTACAAGTTTAAAAATGAAAAGATTGCCAGAATAGCCTAATCCCCAACTTCATAAAACTCATAAGCAATATATAAATGACTGATAATTTAACAAACTCAACCTGACAACATATGATCTATGGCCTTTAATACAAAATGCAGAGTGCAGTAGACCTTTCATTTCTATTCTGTAAATTAAGAAGACCTGCCTTTTGCAACATATTGTAATTATTCAAATACTGAAGTAGTCATAATTATGCAATCCTTTTTATTTACTATATTTCTGTTTTCATGTTAATGATTGCCTATTACTGTGTCATGAATTACGATTATTTCTTTCATTTCTATCATCATCGCAATTCAGTACCTGCTGCCATAATGCTTTTTCAATAAAACAATTAAAGCAATATAGATTTATGGGGGTGATTTTGCATCCCTATTCGCAATCAGTGAGAACAGCGATTGCAGGTGCAAAATCTTGCAAGAATCGAGAAACGTGATTCTCAATTTTCTCCGACCATGCCTGGCGATGTAGCAAGGTTCATTTAACTCATTTAAATACATATTAAAAGGCCTAAACGACACATGGTGGCACAATGGTTAACATTGCTGCCTCACAGGGCCAGATTCCGGCCTTGGGTGGCTATGTGGAGTTTGTACGTTCTCCGCATGTCTCAGTGGGTTTCCTCCGGGTGCTCCAGTTTCCTCCCACAGTCCAAAGATATGCAGGTTAGGTGTATTGGCCATGGTAAATGCATGGATTGCAGGACTGGGCGGTTGGATAGTCCTGGGCAGGATGCTCTTTCGGAGAGTTTGTGCAGGCTAAATGGGTCGAATGGCTTCCTTCTGTATTGTAGGGATTCTATGATTCGCGCGCCCCCCCCCACCCCCCTCCCCCCCCTCCCCCTGCTGAATATTCAAATCTTGTTGACATCGTGAAAGTTCAGAAAGATGGGAAACAGACGAGAAGTTTCAACCTTGGACACCAAGGTCACTTTAGCCCCAGGGGGAAGAGAGGCATTCTTGAGCACTACCTTCAGCACAGCCCCTTGGCACAGGTTGGCAGTGCCAACTGGGCAGTGCCAGCCTGTGTTGGGGCAGTGCCAGGGGCGGGCCCCCATTCTGTGTGGTGGGGTGATGGGGCGGGGTGGTGGGGGGAGAGCGCTGAGACCTTTGACCGGATGGGGAACATGGCAGTGATGGGGGAGCAGCCATTGAGGGGGAGGTCTTGCTGTGACACGGGGATGGGGGGAGCAGGCATTGAGGGGGGGGAGAGTGGCAGCGATACAGCCAGGTGGCTGTGGGGGGTTTGGGGGGTGGGGGGGGGATGGGGAGAGGCCCTGATAATTGTACCATTGCAGGGTGAGTCCCCATGGTGGGGGGTGGAGCTAACCTTGTTGGCTCCATTGTGCCCTGCCCCATTAAACTGACGGCGTAAACCAGGTCCCCTGTTTTTTTTTTGTCAGATAATCTTGCCTGAAAACTTGGTAGTGCATCTGGAGAGAAACATCCGGTTTTCAGTTCGAGCCTCACACTCTTGACAAATCACGGGAAAATTCCACCCTAATCTGTCTAAATTTATCTCCACATCATAAATTTATCAATCCATGTTATATAAGAACATAAGAATATAAGAAATAGGAGCAGGAGTAGGCCAGCTAGCCCCTCAAGCCTGCTCCGCCATTCAATAAGATCATGGCTGACCTGATAGTGGGTTCAGTTCCACTTACCCGCCCGCTCCCCATAACCCTTAATTCCCTTAATGGTTAAAAATCTATCTGTGACTTAAACACATATAACGAGGTAGCCTCTACTGCTTCATTGGACAGAGAATTCCAGAGATTCACTACCCTCTGGGAGAAGAAGTTCCTCCTCAACTCTGTTCTAAATTGACTCCCCCGTATTTTGAGGCTATGCCCCCTAGTTCTTGTTTCCATTGTAAGTGGAAATAACTTTGCTGTTCTACCCTGTCCAGCCCCTTCATTATCTTATATGTCTCTATAAGATCTCCCCTCAACCTTCTAAACTCCAATGAGTACAGGCCCAGTCTACTCAATCTCTCCTCATAAGCTAACCCCCTCATCTCCGGAATCAACCTGGTGAACCTTCTCTGTACCCCCTCCAAAGCTAATATATCCTTTCTTAAATAAGGGGACCAAAATTGTACACAGTACTCTAGGTGTGGCCTCACCAGTACCCTGTACAGTTGCAACATGACCCCCCTGCTTTTATACTCCATCCCTCTCGCGATAAAGGCCAACATTCCATTTGACTTCTTGATTACCTGCTGCACCTGCAAACTGAGTTTTTGTGATTCATGCACAAGGACGCCCAGGTCCCTCTGCACAGTAGCATGTTGTAATTTTTCACCGTTTAAATAATAGTCCATTTTACTATTATTCCTTTCAAAGTGGATAACCTCACACTTACCAACATTATACTCCATCTGCCAGATCCTTGCCCACTCACTTAGCCTATCCAAATCTCTCTGCAGACTCTGTGTCCTCCACGCAATTTGCTTTCCCACTCATCTTTGTGTCATCCGCAAACTTTGTTACCCTACACTCGGTCCCCTCCTCCAGATCGTCTTTGTATATGGTAAATAATTGAGGCCCCAGCACTGATCCCTGCGGCGTGCCACGTCACTGATTGCCAACCGGAAAAGCACCCATTTATTCCGACTCTCTGCTTTCTGTTAGATAGCCAATCCTCAATCCACGTTAACACTTTACCCCCAACTCCATGTACCTTTATCTTATGCTCACCAAGGCAGGGCCGGACAACCATGCTGAGAGTTTAACAACACCAGGTTAAAGTCCAACAGGTTTATTTGGTAGCAAAAGCCACACTGTCGATATGCGTGATCTTCTTGGAGATCCTCTCCACTTGGAGCTGGCAGTTTGCGGTGTCGATGGTAGTCATGATGTGGAGATGCCGGCGTTGGACTGGGGTAAACACTGGGGTAAATTGTGTTTACCCCAGTCCAACGCCGGCATCTCCACATCATAGCAAATATTCACAGAGCCCAGAATATTACAACTGTTTTCCGTCAATTCTTTGGAAGGAATCTGTGACGATGAGATTGATGTAAGCAGCAGAGATCCTGTTTAGTTACATTTGAGCATTATAGAACTGACATTGTCCTTCATTGCAGCTTTGCTACTTCAAGCTGGAAAATACAAATGACAGCAGCAGACACCAAGGTCAGGTTTTGTGTTCTTGATTCCCACTCCCACTGTGCATCACTAAGCATGGTCAGGGAAAATCGGGAAACGGATTCTCATGAGAATCATCATGTTTCTTGATTCTTGCAAGATTTTGCACCTGCATCGCCATCCTCATTGACGCTGAATAGGGGTGCAAAATCACATCAACAGATAATATTCTAAAGTCTCAGGACTCCAAAAATGTATTTGATTATGTGCATGATGGCTTCCAACTGTAGCATTCTTGTATTGCACCATGATGTCCGTTATGACAATGGTAGGTACGTAAATGGCTGTTTTGTTAAATTTCTGACCATCCTGGTTCACCATATGACAACATCCTTTCCACGTCTCGGGAATTTTGCCAGCTATGCCCCATTTGACAGTTAGGTTTCTCTTCATGATTTTTATGGCCCGGAAGGAATGTCACTTCCTTGGAAACTTTATGATGATTCATTTCTCTTTGGAGATGAAAGATGTTTAAAAAAGTCCACTGTTTTGCAAATTGTACATGGTCTATTTTAAAAGAACAGCCTCAGGGGTACCAAACAATGATTCCCCATGCTATCCTTTCCTATGTATTGATCTTTTTCTTTAAGTCCAAACATAATCAGAATAGCTTAGTTAGCAATATTAAAAAAGAGAACAAATATGGGATTAATACAGATAAGTGACGGGATTTGACTTTTCAAAAATAATTAAAAGAATGAGACTACACTTCGAAAAGTTGATTTGCAGTGCCAGAGAAGTTGTTTGACTTAGGTCACTGTTAAAAATTCACATGCTCTTGAATGGGCAAGTCCTAACATTTTCAGATGCATTTATCGGATAAGCACCACAATATCATGTTCGCACACATATTTTAAGTCTGAGTCTACCAGTGAGGTACCAGAAGAGCAAAGCTTGGGGAGGAGCAGAGTAAATTGGACAGAAAATTCATGATTTCTGCCTTTTAATACTCCTGTGCAGACACCAGAAGTTGCTGTCTTCATTCCACCATAATAATTGCATTCATTTTGCCATTATTTCTATTGCAAAACTCAGTGCATTATAATGGTTGTAATGCTGCAGTTTTCACTTGTCATTATTATTTTCCCCTAAAGTCAATTATTTAAACAATATAGTCAGGAGTTGTTTATAGGAGTTAAAACTCCAAAGTAATCACACATGCGATTATGATAGCAAATGTAACAATTTTGTTATCTCGATATTTTTATATTCAGCAGGGTATGTAACACAGGTTTTGCTTTGATTGTCAGAACAGGAAATATTGGTCTATAATCTGCTGTCAAAATAATAGAAGAATTACTTGGTGCTCACCATTCACTTGTGTGCAGATGCCATAGTAACTTCAGGCAAGGGTTAATGTGGGGCTAAATGTAAGTTGCTCTCCAATATGTGCATTCTGCATTAGCCCTAAAATCAGCATCTCCCCATTTGCATTTGATGGTGTGAGGTTTCTGCACTTGTCTGTGCATGTTGAATTATATCTTGTTCATTTCTGTCTAAGTAAACTTTTAATGACCTGATTAAGTGTCAGCCAACCTCTTGGGCAGTGAAGATTAATGATTAGCGTGGAGTCTCATTCCTTCAGATTTAAATTTTTAAAAATTGCAAAATTTGAATTAAATTTGTTTTTACTTTTCCTTTTTGTATCTTTTTTCTCCCTCTTAATCCATTTCTTTCCCTCTTTTTCTGTACCTGGTTTGAACTTAAATTGAACCAGTCTTATTTTCTTTCTCAGTCTTTGTGGTGTTAATTGGGGAGAGGTGTTGGCATAGTGTTACTGTCACTGGGCTAGTAATCCAGAGGTCCAGGCTAATGCTCCAGGTTTGAATCCCATCATGGCAGGCGGTGCAATTTTAATTCATAGAAGCATAGAAAATAGGTGCAGGAGTAGGCCATTCGACCCTTCGAGCCTGCACCATCATTCAATATGATCATGGCTGACCATGCAGTTTCAGTACCCACTCTGCTTCCTCTCCATATCCTTTGATCCCTTCAGCTGCAAGGGCATGTCCAGCTCCCTCTTGAACATATGTTCATTGCATTCAATGAACTGGCCCCAACAGCTTTCTGTGGCAGAGAATTCCTCAGGTTCACAACTCTGAGTGAAGCGGTACCTCCTCATCTCAGTCCTGAATGGCTTATCCCTTATTCTTAGACTGTGACACCTAGTTCTGGACTTCCCCAACATCGGGAACATTCTTCCCGCATCAAGCCTGTCCAGTCCCATCAGGATTTTATATGTTCCTATGAGAATCAATAGAAATCTGAAATTAAAATTCTAATGAGGACCATGAAACCATTGTCAATTGTTGTTAAAAACCCATCTGGTATACTGGTTTTAGGAAAGGAAATCTGCCATCCTGACTTGGTCTGGCCCACATGCAACTCTTAACTACCCACTGTGATCAGCTTGCCGCAAAAAGATATAAAAACCAAAACTTGTAGAAGCCATTAGATACCCTAATACAGCAAATTATGACCCATTAAGTACTCCTTAAAATGTACTTAACAGCATATATTTGGAATGCAAAAATTTTGTTCAAAATGTCTGATGGCTTAGTTCAATTATCTCTGCTCATGTTTGGTCATTGTGTGCTTTTATGTTTAGGCTGGATAATTTACATGATAAAATTTAGATTTATAGAAAATACACCAAACATGCAAAAAACAGTAGGTGGTTACAATTGTCCCTGTACATCACTGCTATAAATTGACTTTTATCCAAAATGGATTAAAACTCATTTTAAATTATGAAACAAATAATTTTGGCAACATCAGATTATTGGCATTTAAATCCAATCTTCTATAAAAAAAACATCTTCCCTCATTAGTGAAATGATTTTCATGAAGGTTTCATTTATGAAATGTGTATGTCCAGAAAGAAGATGCAGAAATGAAAGACTCCAAAAGAAACCAGGAACTATTAAACACAAAGAGGAATCAGCAAAAAGACATTAAAACAACAAGGGGAAATGACTTGAAAAAAAAGTTGCAAAAATTGACAAAATGAAATTAAGGAGAAATTAATGAGACAATGTAGAATAAACTGAACTCCATGAAGAGCAACTACAAAATAGGGACAAGTCCAGTGAAGAATTGAATCAGGAGAGTAAGAGCTTGAAGAAGGGGAGCTTGGCAATGGGAAAGTAACTAAGGAGGTAAAAACATTGAAATTGACAGCAGAACCAACAATTCAGATAGAGAAAGCAAGTGAGGTTACGTGCCAGAACAGGATTGCGGAAATGGTCACACTAATAGAAAAGCACAAGAACCAATATGATAAAATGGTCAATGAAAAAGATTCTGAATTGAAATGCTGGAAAGAGAACTTTATCACAAGACCCAAGTACCAGAAACATAGTACCACGACCATTCCTTCACACATGACAGACCGAGATTGTGAAAGAACTGTCGAGACCAAATTTGGATGAGGTAAAGGAGGAGGGATGTGGTGGTTGTCCTTCTAAGGGAAACAAAGCAAAGGGTCACATGGTCTGTGCGATCGGACTCAGAATAGGGAGTCACCTCACGGGATGGAATCCTCTTAGGCAAAGAGATATTTTGGGAGCTGGATACAGCCATGTGGCCGCTGAGCAATTCTTATTAATAAACACCTTTTGTGTTCACAGTGGAGTATCTGAAAGTGCATCTTTACAAAGGGGTGGCATGGCAGCAGAGTGATGAGCATTGCTGCCTCACAGCAGCTGAGACCCAGGTTCAATTCCGGCCTTGGATAGAGTTTGCACGTAGGTTTCCTTCGGGTGCTCCGATTTCCTCCCACAGCCGAAAGATGTGTAGGTTAGGTGGATTGGCCATGGTAAGTGCGTGGGGTTATGGGGATGGGGGGGAGGGGAGGGGAGGACCTGGGTGGGATGCTCTTTCAGAGAGTTGGTGTAGACTCAATGGGTTGGATGGCTTCTTTTTGCACTGACACTGTAGGGATTCTATGGTTCAATGGGCAGGCGGGTAATGTACCCTTGGGCTTCTTTAAAGTACCTTAAAAGGTGGCTGTTTGCTGCTTGAAGGTAACATCTCAGCTGTTTCGGTAAACTTTCTCTGATCTTCCCTTACCTTTGCTTTACTTTGTGGCTTGACTAGAATTGCTAACTTAATACATTTTAATAGTGTCACCCTTAATGATGTGCACTCACACTATGCCACAAGGCAAGTCACAGCCACCTACTGCAGTTTAAAAATCTACGGCTTCATCTCTTCTGCCTGTAGTTTGACCCAATTTCCTGACAGTGTGTGGTATGTTGATACATGCAATAGACACAGTCGCTGCACATGATCTTGAATGAACATGGCTGCTGAGAAAGAATAAAAAAAAACATCACCTCGATAAATCACACGTGGGAAAAAAGTTAAGGAAAATCAAAGGGCAAAACACTGCATGCTGTGTGAAGCAGCTGGTGAGAGCAACAGTGGCATAAGTCCAGGAATAGATTATCATCCCTGTCCCTCAGGCACAGAATGATGTGTGGCATACAGGGCCGAAAAATGGGAGAAGAAATAATGAGAGATTTTAAATAAAGATATGTTGCGGAGTAATAATAGCTATATTAAACTGCGCTGCTAAATTAAAATGATATGGAATAGGATTCTCAAATTATATAATCTGAGCAGTAAATATACTGCATTAATTATACAGGACCTTCTGTCATTAAAAATAGTCCTGCGATAATTAAAGAAAACCTATGGGCTATTTTAAATGGGATAAGCTTTATGATTCCGGCAGGTTAAAATAAAGTGGAAGAAGCTATTATTAAAGAATTATCATCGGTAAAATGTATTGCACTCCAGGCTCATGTGGCTTGGAGCACGAATGAAATGATAGATTCCCAATGTGCATCCCATGGACTCCTATCCTGTACTTATTAAAGATCAGTAAGGACACAGCTTCATTCTGCTCCGTGGCATCCAAAATGCAACTTACTCCAATTATTATCTTTAAATTCCTGGTTTATTTGTTATGACAATCAAAGCAAAAAAGTATTTCATTGAACAATTGCACAAAAGATTTAATGCATTCAGGGAAGACTGTTGAATATTCTCCCAATGACCTCAACTTGTGACATGAATAAATAAATTTAAAATTTAACTTAATATTTTGAACAAAACCTCTGTCATCTTTATTCTTTCTTGACAAAGAATCAAACAGTAATAACTGTCAATCGCAATTTGAAGAAATAGATTATGGAGTAATGACTCTTAAAGAAATTATAAATATCTGCAGAAAATCTTTGGCAAAAAGCTAAAGGTAAGTTGATTAACAACACAATCACAGATATTCGCTTGCCCAGTTGATCATTCCATAATTGGACAGTCCAATGTGAAACAGCCATGGGGCTGGATTTTACAAGGAAACGTATTCCTGGCCCCACCTGATCTCCACCTCCTCAGGCAACCCCATCCAGTGGAAAGTTGGTTGTGAGCTAGTTGACTGAATCTGAACGCCCCTAGCAATATTATGCTAGGAGTAGCTTTAATTGATGCTGAGTAGGACTTCCACCCGCATCTGGGAAGAAGTCCTGGAGAGCTGCCAACCAATTTGCACTTGTGGTAATTTCCCAAAATTCGCTGGACTCTGGGGCAGTTCCAGCAAATTGGAAAACAGTAAATGTGACGCCACTGGTTAAAAAAGGAGGTAAACAAAAGGTGGGTAACTATAGGATGGTTAGCTTAACTTCTGTAGTAGGGAAAATGCTTGAAACTATCATCAAGGAAGAAATAGCGAGGCATCTGGATAGAAATTGTCCCATTGGGCAGATGCAGCATGGGTTCATGAAAGGCAGGTCATGTTTAATTAGTTTACTGGAATTTTTTGAGGACATTACGAGTGCGGTGGGCAATGGGGAACTGGTGGATGTGGTGTATCTGGATTTCCAGAAAGCATTCGACAAGATGCCGGACAAAAGGGTGCTGAATAAGATAAAGGTGCATGGCATTAGAGGTAATGTATTAGCATGGATAGAGGATTGGTTAACTAACAGAAAGCAGAGAGTGGGTGTAAATGGGTGTTTTCTTGTTGGTGATCACTGGCTAGTGGTGTGCCTCCGGGATCAGCATTGGGACCGCAATTGTTTACAATTTACATAGAAGATTTGGAGTTGGGGACCAAGTGTAGTATGTCAAAGTTCACAGATGACACTAAGGTGAGTAGAGCAAAGTGTGCAGAGGACATTGAATCTGCAAAGGAATATAGATAGTTTAAGTGAGTGAGCACTTGCAGGACCAGAGGGAGACGACCACCAGAGGCAGGAGGTGGTCGTCATTCATCCAGAGAGGGGGCGTAGGAGAAGGAGGGAGCAGAGACTCCGGCAGTTCCGTGCACAAGTGTCCTTCGACCAGATGTTGGACACCATGTGCGCCGACGTCTCTGACTCCGAAAGGAGACTGTGCAACACCTGTGCAATCTATTGCAGGACCTGGCACCTAGAGGCGGGCAGGGCACCCACTCTCGGTGGCTGTCAAATTGACGGCCGCTCTAAACCTCTGCGCGACTGGTTCTTTCCAGACCCCGAGTGGAGATGTCTGTGGCATCTCCCAATCAGCTGTGTACACCTGTGTGAACACAGTAAGAAGTCTCACAACACCAGGTTAAAGTCCAATAGTTTTATTTGGTAGCACAAGCCACGAGCTTTCAGAGCGCTGCCCCTTCATCAGGTGAGTGGGAGTTCTATTTACAAACAGGGCACATAAAGACACAAACTCAATTTACAAAATAATGGTTGGAATGCGAGTCTTTATAGGTAATCAAGTCTTAAAGGTACAATGTGAGTGGAGAGAGGGTTAAGCACAGGTTAAAGAGATGTGTATTGTCTCAGCCAGGACAGTTAATGAGATTTTGCAAGCCCAGGCAAGTCGTGGGGGTTACAGATCGTGTGACATGAACCCAAGATCCCAGTTGAGGCCGTCCTCATGTGTGCGGAACTTGGCTATCAGTCTCTGCTCAGCGACTCTGCGCTGTCGTGAAAGCCGCTTTGGAGAACACTTACCTGAAGATCAGAGGCCGAATACCCGTGACCGCTGAAGTGTTCCCCAACAGGGAGAGAACACTCTTACCTGGTGATTGTCGAGCGGTGTTCGTTCATCCATTGTCGTAGCACCTGCATGGTCTCCCCAATGTACCATGCCTTGGGACATCCTTTCCTGCAGCGTATCAGGTAGACAATGTTGGCCGAGTTGCAAGAGTATGTTCCATGTACCTGATGGATGGTGTTCTCACCTGAGCTGATGGCATCCGTGTCGATGATCCGGCACGTCATGCAGAGGTTGCTGTGGCAGGGTTGTGTGGTATCGTGGTCATGCAAAATCTCACTAACTGTCCTGGCTGGAGACAATACACATCTCTTTAACCTGTGCTTAACCCTCTCTCCACTCACATTGTCTGTACCTTTAAGACTTGATTACCTGTAAAGACTCGCATTCCAACCATTATTTTGTAAATTGAGTTTGTGTCTTTATATGCCCTGTTTGTGAACAGAACTCCCACTCACCTGATGAAGGGGCAGCGCTCCGAAAGCTTGTGGCTTGTGCTACCAAATAAACCTGTTGGACTTTAACCTGGCGTTGTGAGACTTCTTAATGTGTTTACCCCAGTTCAACGCCGGCATCTCCACACCACATCTGTGAGAGGCAGGTCACTGAAGCCCTGTATGCCCGGGCTGCCCAGTTCATCAACTTCAACCTGGACCAAGTGCAGCAGGAAGCCCAGGCTGCAGGGTTCGCAGCCATTGCGGGGATGCCTAATGTGCAGGGAGCGATCGACTGCACACACGTTACCCTCAAGGCTCCCCGACAGAATCCACAATGATTTGTAAATAGGAAGAGGTTCCACTCCCTGAATGTTCAGCTCGTGTGCGATTATAATATGACCATCATGCACGTCTGCACCAGACATCCAGGCAGCGTGCATGACAGCTTCACTGTCAGGAGCTTGGACATCCCGGAGGCATTTGAGGAGGAGCCCAGGCTGCGGGGGTGGCTCCTGGGTGATATGGGTTACCCGCTTTGGACATGGCTGATGACGCCTGTGTGGAGGCCTGTGTCTGAGGCAGAGACCCGCTGTAATAAGGCCCAGTAGCCACCCGCGCGATAGGGAGAGGTACATTGGGCTCCTCAACATGCGATTCTGGTGCCTGGACCGATCTGGCAAGGCCTTCCAATACAGCCCAGTGATCTGTTCCCACATAGTGGTCGTCGTGTGCTGTGCCTTGCGCAATCTGGCTCTGCAGAGAGGTGACCTCTTATAGGAGGAGGATGTGGAGGCTGACCAGCCAGGCGTCGCTGGAGAGGATGACCAGCAGGAGGAGGAGAAAGAGGAGGAGGAGGAGGAGGAAGAGCATGCAGAGGAACACCAACCATGTGCTCGAGGGCTGGCAGCCCAAATGAGGCATGGGAGGGCAGCAAGGGAGGCCCTGATAACCAGGTGGTTCACTCACTAGGATTTTGTGTCTGTGGGTTCCATCCCTCCACCGCCACCCCACCCCCCCCGCCCCCCCTGCCAAATTCCTTCTATATCCTGCACAATGTCAGAGTGGTAGGCCTGGGTATGCTGTGTTGAGTTTTTTGGCAAGCAGGAGGGTGATGACGACTCGCTAAGCACCATTATGATGATGCCCTAGTACAAACTAGTCTGACTCCTAGTGAGCTCCGCATGCACGCTGACACCTGGGCCCATGTCTGTGTAGTGGGTAAGGGATCTGAAACCCCATGCAGGGCCCTCAGGCGGGTGGGGTGGCGGACGGGGGGGAATCGCTCATAGGGTCTGGGAAACCAGTGTCTTCCTTTTCTCACTGAAACAGCATTGAGGGGCCTCCCCAACTGACGTCAACATGAAGCATCACTCAAGCGATCATCAATGGAAGAAGATTCCTATTCAAGACAAATTCGTCACAGGTGGATGGTGAAAAGACATTTATTTACAATAAAGGTGTTTATATAAGACGTTCTAACATAAAACTCTTTCTGACGAGTGCAGCCCTTCACCTGTGCTTTCTCAGTGCAACTACAACTTCCTAACCTTGCGTGGCCTACCAGTGACTCAATGACTCCAGAATATACATCAGAGGTGGAGGGGGTCAGCTGCCTACCCCGCCCCAAGGCCTGTGATGCGCGTAGCGGGCGTCCTCTGGAGGCCCTGGATCTTGAGGGCCCTGGCCTGCTTCCAGGTGTCTGGGATGTTTCCATGACACCCTCTTCATCCCGCTGCCCCGGAGATGCCCTCAGGTGTCAGGAAGGGGGGAGTCAGAAGGTGTAGCCACAGCCACAGTCTGCTGGCTGGAAGGCCCTGGCATGGGCTCCTACCCTTCCTCCTCCCTTAGGGTTCCTGTGGGCCCTTGGATGACAGGTGGTGGTGGTCAGGTTCGATAGACTATGATGAGGGGGAAGGATTGTGGGGGGAGGATGGCTAATCTCAGAGGGAGGGTGTCTCCAGTGGGAACAGGGGAGTCCCTAAAAGGAGGTACATTCCTTTTAGCCCACCAATAGCACACCCAGTGAAAGCTGCGGTTTACTGGCTTTGATACACGTAAGACAGCAGCAAAGGTGGAGTTGGCTGCTTAAAGGCTTCAATAGGTTGGCCTGATGCCCTCCCAACCCACCGTAGTATGGGAGACCAGGTCAGGGTGGGTGGGAAGGCATTTGGAAAACATTCGCTTTATCTAATGTGTCTCTCTTCCCCACCCCCATCCCCCCCCCTGCAACTACATCCCCCTCCCTCAAATACACCAATAGGGTTGGTAAAATCCAGCCCTTTGAGACTGGCTGATCCCAGATTCATTCTCCAGCCTGGGCTGAGGTCGTTAATCTCAAGCGAGGGTATAGCAGGAAATAAGGAACAAAATCAGTCAGCCAGGGTTCCCAGTGCTGGTTGCTATCCTGTGGCTGCTGCTGAAACCTACTGTGCGTGTGGACCTCAGGTGGACCAAGACTGTTGCATCTGTCATGCTCCCATGATCAAATGGCCTCCTGACACCAACTGTCAAGGCTCACACATGAAGAATGGCATGGCACGGGAGAGTGGCCTTAAAGATACACCCCAGTATCAATCAGCTCCTTCAGGAGGAGGAGAGAAAGTGGAGGGAAACAAGTTGAATGAAGAAAACCCAGATTGTTGTAATTAAGCAAATTCTTAAAACAATGCACAAAATCAAGTTCAAGGGGATTAACAACCTGCCAAGACTTCTATTTTAAAACTGAGTGCCATTTTGTAAGGGAAAACATCAACAACCAAACTGAAAAACTACACATAAATCTTATTCTCTTGTTCACTGACAGCATCTCATTCAACCAATGGATAAATCTTGTTCTTCAGTGACATTATAATTACACTGATAGAACTAGTGTAGGTCTAAGCCTCACTGTGCTAACATTTAATAGAATTGACAGAAACAGATAAATAATTTTGACAACTACATTAGTATAGCTGTGTTAAAATCTTTAAAGTATGATGTTGCTTTGCGAAAAGCAACATTAATTCGTTTTGGCGAAATGGTATCTTAATTACTCCTATTGCCATTATAATTCTTGCATTATGTATTTCTGTACCAGCAATCACATTAATTCCATAAGTAATGACAATGTTACAAAACTATTACAATAAATCAATAACTTTTTATTCATGTAGCCATGTCATCTCCATGCAAAACATCATTCGAAATAATGAGCGACAATATTGATTCTTCTTACTTAACTGTCAAAACTCATATCAATAGAAATAACATTGCCATGGCTTTACCTCCTCATCCCCCTGAACAAATAACGATGTACAGTATGTTACTGCATTGAGTGAAAGGAGATCAGATAATTTGTAATATGGCTGACAGTTTAAATAGTTGTATTTATAAGTGTGCTTGCAGGCTTGGGCATTCTGAGAAATTGGTTTAATTCGCTTTTATTAGACAGTTTTGTTTCCTTTGCTCTCAGGCATTGGGGCAATTTTAACCTCACTCAGCTGCCAGGAAACTGATGGGAATCAGGAACAATATTGGTTTTGCATCACATCCATTTTTACATTTCATTGAAGTCATGTATTGGACTAAGTGTAAAATCAGCATTCCACCTAATCTCGTAGCTTCCCTGACAGGCAGGTTAGATTAGAGTTATCTCCATTACTTATACACTGGGCCACTGCAGTACGAATCAGCAACAGCAAGTTACAAAAAAGAGCCTTCACGGCACAACTTTGGTGGAGGAGCCATGTTGTGCCATGAAATTTGTTGATTTACAACTGTTTTGTGCTGAAACATTGCTATGGGATCAAAGGTGATGGGGGAAAAGCAGGATGAGGCAATTGAGTTGGATGATCAGCCATGATCGTAATGAATGGCGGAGCAGGCTCGAAGGGCCAAATGGCCTCCTCCTGCTACGATTTTCTATGTGTCAATTTCCTTGGTCATTTGCACCACTACAAAGATAGGTCTGCTGAAATGCACCTTTTCATTGACTCACCCCTTGTTCAAAAGATCAGCTCAGGTCAGCTTCCTGTTACGTAGATCTCAGATTGATGTAGACTTACATCCCAAATTTGTGGTGCAGCAAGGCCAAACTCACCTGAGATCAACACAGCTGAGCTATTTCAGCCATGGAAAAGGCCCAAACATTGTAGGTGTATTTTAAGCTCTTGTGCAGCAATTTTTCTTGTGATTCATTTTGGTTTCTTGGGCTGGATTTTTATCTAGTGATGGAGGCAGGATTTGGGACAGGAATGACACAAACATAAGAATTATTTTTTGCAGTAATTTCATATTTGCAGTGCCTTCCCTAACTGCCATTTTTGTGAGGCACTTCTGCGGGTCAGGAAGGCTGTGGGTCATGATGACCCACAGACCCCTTCTGAAGCCAGATTTGATTTGATTTATTATTGTCACATGCATTGGGATACAGGGATAAGTGTTGCTTTTTGCACGCTGTACAGACAAAACTTACCATTTATAGAGTACATAGGGGAGGAGGAAAGGAGAGGGTGCTATGAGAGTGAGAGAGAGCTATGACTGTAACACTACATTCTGCACTCTCTCGTTTCCTTCTCTATGAACGGTATGCTTGGTCTGTATAGCGCACAAGAAACAATACTTTTCACTGTATGTTAATACATGTGACAATAAATCAAATCAAATAAAAAAAAGAATATAGTGTAAGAGATTGAAATAGAATAGTATTAGAGTTTAAAAGAGTACAGGTTTAAAAGCATGGAATGATTTAATTTATTATTGTCACATGTATTAGTATACAGTGAAAAGTATTGTTTCTTGCACACCATACAGAGAAAGCATACCGTATATAAAGGAAAGGAGAGAGTGCAGAGGGTAGGGGGCGATTCTTCCTGCCCGCTGTGCTGCTCTAGCAGTGCATGTGTAGCCGGCTTCCCGCTGGGTGCCATGGCCTCCACGTGTCTCTGGCCACCAGATTTCTGGCGACATCAGCTCCACGCCAGAAATCGGCACAGAGCTGAATAAATTATTGAAATGCTGATTTAAATTACATTAGCGAGCCTGGGACTGAAGACTCCAGGCAAGCTAGCCTCTACCCCATCCCCCTGGAGTGTTTCACTCCATCGGAGTTTACAACAGCTCCCCACTAACAGGGAGCTGGCGTTCCAACACACTGGAGTAAAGGAGGACCATGGAGGCCCCCCAAGATGTCAGGGGTAAGGGGAGGGTTCCCTCTGGGCATTGCCAGCTTGGCAGTGCCAGCCTAGCCCCTGGTACTGCCCAATGGGCAAAGTGGTAATGCCAGGGGCAACTTGGCACTGCCCACAGGACATCAAGCAGTGCCAAGGGGTCAGGGGCAGAGAGGATGGGGCCTAAAGGGGCGGGGCATCCAGCTGCCACTCTGTACACGGGATCGGTGACAGAGGGAGGCCAGCGATTGGGGCTGGCCATCGGGGTTGGGATCGACCTACCGGGGACTGGGGGGGGGGGGGCGGTTTGTGGTGGGCTGGGGCAGATGGGAGGTGAGAGCTTCAGGGCTGGCCCAATCATGTCCCGGAGGCCAGTGGTTGGGGGTGGGGGGAGTCACAGGTGCACGATGGGGGGGGTTGTTGTGCTAGTCAGCGATCGAGCTGGCCAGCGATCGAGCTGGCCAGCGATCGGGAGGCTGGCAGTGCAGGGTTACAGCACATGCGCTGATCTCAGCGCTGACAGATCAGCACTCAGTGCTGTGCTTCCGGCCTCTCCAGCGAGAATAGGCCCTGTCTACAGATTTTCATTGTGATTCACACTAGGGCACCCTGCACAGTGTAGGGGGGATTCATTTTGAAAATCCTGCTGAAGAAAGCAGTGGGATTTACTCCAGTTTTTACACAAATTCAGCACTTAGAATTTTTTTGGGAGTATTCCACCCATAATGTTACGGTCATACACTCAATGAGAGTAAAAGATAGAATTAGAGGGTATGCTGGGGGAAGCTCGCAAGACATCACCACACTCCATCATCTTGAGCGGTTCTCCATGGCGACGACATTTATTTTCCTTCTCCCACCTATTTTCATGTGTTGGAAGAGGTTTTGGAAAGCCTAAACATCCCTGCCTTGTTGGAGAGTTTGTGACCACTCGGGCAGCCTTCTGAGGAGTTGGAAACATTCTGATGTGTTAAGTGTTAAATGTTTTGGCAATTTCAAATGTCACTAATAGATACTGTATTGTAAAGTCAATGTGTATTAACTGCCGTGACTCATCATGGGGCTCTGTCCAAAAAATAAACTGACCAACTCATTTAAGTGTTGAAATGCATAAAATACTTTTCCAATTCGAAGAAAAAGTGCCATAATGCATTGAAAACTGTAGAAACTTGTGCTTAAAATTCTCCCGTTATGTTTTGGACTGTGATACGTATGTCCTGAAAACTTTAACTTTGGGGAAAAAAAAGTGCCACTGTTGAAATCTAATATAAATCGAACCACTTGCTCCAGTCCATTGATTTTCAGGCAGTCTGCTTTGAAATGAATAAAACAAAAACACAATCTGCGGCTTAGAAAAAAATACCTTCAGTTTTTCAGTTTCAATGGAATGAATTGTTCACATTTGTAAGGGTTTGTTTTGATAGTTGTAGTTATAATGAATCCTTGGCTGAGCTTCAACAGTTCCAGAGCCAATTGTCTCAGCAGGGGGCTGTGTTCATGGTTTGATTGACATTTAAGGATTTTCTGTCTTTAACATGACTAGAGAATAAGTGCTTGATTTACTACATATTGACCACTTGAGGGAATTTATTTAATGGCTTTTATAACTATGGATTACCAAACTAGTCTTTCTATTGTAAGCTTTTCCTGAAATGCACATTACTAGTAATGTTTACAGTTTTTGTCAGATTAAAAACAATCATTAAAATTGCCTTCAGGTACATTTAACTTTATTAAAGACAAACAAGTTTGCATTAATTCTTCAAATCAGAACCGGTGGAAAATGGAAATGTTGAAACATTGGAAACACAATGCATAAAAATAAACTTTCGTCCAAAGATGTGTGGGTGAGGTGGATTAGCCATGATAAATTGTACTTTACTGTCAGGGGGATTAGCAGGGTAAATGCATGGGGTTATGGGGATAGGGCCTGGGTGGGACTGCTGTCAGTGTGGGCTTGATGGGCCGAATGTCCTCCTTCTGCAGTGTGGAGATATTATGATTCTATGATTCAGTTCGCAAGCCTCACTCTGAAGAATGTTCCGTGCTCTTCTAGTGCTTTACCCGAGTTTCCTGCAGCCACGATTTGTAAAACTGCTTTTACATTTTGGCGTATGCAAATAAATCATTGCAGAATGGAGTGCCATTAAGTGAAGCTGGCTCTATTAACTTTCTCGAATATTGTGGGCATTAAGGCTTTGAATGATGTGGGGAATGTAGCATTTGAGTGCAAGGTTCACTTTTCTGCACATACTGCAATGCATTCCTGCATTTGTGAAACTTCTCATGGGCACATCAGCTGAGCACCAGCAATTAAAATTGTAAGCATAGTTAAAATACAATCAATCATTCATATCATTCGGTGCTTTTGTAAAAATGCACAAAGATTCAGGGATGCATGCTATTGTGTGACCACAGGTTAACATAATGTCACACATGAGATGCATCATATCACACAAGCAGCAGCACAATGATATATAACAGGACAATGCAACAGCAGTGTGGATTTATAAAGTACTGTGAACATGGAAAAACATTCCAGTGCAGTTCACATATGCATAAGGAGTTTGTGGGGGTTCCACAGGGCTACTGACGGTTATTTGGAGAAGGAAGTGTGAATCATTGAAGGGATTTAAATGCCAGCATGGAAATTTTAAACTTAAGACACTGGAAGACTGAAACCAATATATGTCACTTGAACTTGCTATGAATGGTATGAAGTGTTGTCGAAGTCCCAAATGACAATTGGCTGCACTCCTCTTTGAGGGGGGAAAGCTGACTGACAGTGATTTAACCTGAGGATCACCACACCTCAGGTGAGGGGTGAGGCTTTGTAAATAGCTCAGCCAGTATGGGAATTGAACCCATGCTGTTGGCATTGCTCCAGATCACAAACCATCCGTCCAGTCAACCGAGCTAACCAACAGTTTTGTTTGAGTTCTATGCTTATGGAGGGTGGAATGTGGGAGGCCATTCAGAACACAACCAAGTTGAGGTGACAAAAGCTGAACCAATGGAATATGGGTAGAGGTTGGGTGGAGGTGGGAGATTGAACAGAAGTGGAAGTAGGCAGTTTTTGTTGTGGAGCCAAATTAAGGTTTGCAGATTATCTTTGGATCAAAATGGATGTGGAGGTTATAAATGTTCTGGTTCATGCTGAAACAATGATCCCAGTGGAAAAGAGAGTTTGTAATGAGATATGTCTTCATAGAAAGGGTTAAATATCGCTATGGCTTTTCCAATGTTTAGCTGACGGAAGTTATGACTCATCTAAGCCTGGATGTTAGCCATACAGTCTGACAAGGAGATGGTAGAAGGGGAAAATGAGATAGTGGAAACATTAGAATTGGGCATCATTGGCAACTTGTACAAAAGATGAAGAGGAAATATTACAGACCTTAAGATTAGAGGTTGCTGTGTTAAGGTGATTAACAGGGCAGGCAACTTTGTGAAATACATCGTTTAACTTGATTTCAATCGCAGATTGATGTTTGAACAGCAGACAAACCAATCACTTAATTCCCTGCATTAAACATTGGAAACTGGTCTGGATAATTTGGAGGATCCACTTGAACCTGTGAACTATAAGCAACATGGTTGACACCACGATAGATCAACAACCTGTCCTGCATTTGGTGCTCATCTTGGTGGCATTATCAATAGCTCTTCCAGGTGAGACATTTGTTGTGCACACAAATAGTGAAAAGGGGGCTTCGCTCATGGGTGCTCTCCATGCTCACTTTAAAGGCCCTGGGAAACACAATCTCGGCCACTATAGCAGTGACAGTTCTGGGAACATTGCTGTAAAATATTAGCTAGGGATCCAGAGACCCTGTGAAAGTGTATTATGAAATGCTAGGTATTACACGAACTCCACCTCCACCTGAATGAGCAGTAGCAGCAGAAAGGTCATCTCTCCTGACCTAGCACCACACTCTATACAATTCACACATGTTGAACTTTAAAGTAATATGCCCCAGAAGGACAGTACAGGACATTCTGTTGTGTATGTAATGTCTGTCTCTTTAAGACAGCACAGCAGAAATAGGCCACCTGACTTGAGGGACCAATGGAAACTGAGAGTAAGTGATCATCCCAAAAGGGTGGAGTCCTCTCTTGGGCAGGATACATCTGGAAGCCAAGTAGTAAGCATAGAACATAGAAAAGCTACAGCACAAACAGGCCCTTTGGCCCACAAGTTGCGCCGAACATGTCCCTACCTACTAGGCTTACCTATAACCCTCTATCTTACTAACTTCCATGAACTTATCCAAAAGTCTCTTAAAAGACCCTATCGAATCCGCCTCCACCACCACTACCGGCAGCCAATTCCATGCACCCACCACCCTCTGAGTGAAAAACTTACCCCTAACATCTCCTCTGTACCTACTCCCCAGCACCCTAACCTGTGACCTCTTGTGGCAACCAATTCAGCCCTGGGTAAAAGCCTCTGAGAATCCACTCTATCAATACCCCTCAACATCTTATACACCTCTATCAGGTCACCTCTTATCCTTCGCCTCTCCAAGGAGAAAAGACCCAGCTCCCTCAACCTATCCTCATAAGGCATGCCACCTAATCCAGGCAACATCCTTGTAAATCTCATCTGCACCCTTTCTATGGCTTCCACATCCTTTCTGTAATGAGGCGACCAGAACTGGGCACAGTACTCCAGGTGGGGTTTGACCAGGGTCCTATACAGCTGCAGCATTATCTCCCGATTTCTAAACTCAATTCCTCTATTGATGAAGGCCAGTATTCCATACGCCTTCTTAACCACAGCCTCTACCTGCTACGCTGCTTTGGGCGTCCTATGAACCCGGACCCCAAGATCCTTCTGATCTTCCACACTACCAAGCGTCTTACCCTTAATATTATATTCTTTCATCCTACTCGACCTGCCAAAATGAACCACCACACACTTATCTGGGTTGAAGTCCATCTGCCACTTCTCCGCCCAGTCTTGCATCTCATCTATGTCTCATTGCAACTGCTGACATCCCTCTACACTATCCACAACCCCACCAACCTTTGTGTCATCAGCAAACTTGCCAACCCATCCTTCCACTTCCTCATCCAGGTCATTTATAAAAATCACAAAGAGCAAGGGTCCCAGAACAGATCCCTGGGGCACTCCACTGGTGACCGACCTCCATGCTGAAAAAGACCCATCTACAACCACTCTTTGCCTTCTGCGGGCAAGCCAGTTCTGAATCCACAAAGCAATGTTCCCTTGTATCCCATGCCCCTTCACTTTCTCATGGAAGGACAGGAGCAGCTGGGAGCGCCACTCCAGGGCAGCCGAGATCTGCAAATCTTGTACCAATTTTCTCTTATCAATAAATACCTTGTGTTCCGAAGACAATGCATGGAATGCCGCTACATAACACATTCCAGGCACCGCTGTTGGATTTTTAGCAACAGAAACACAGTCACTACATGTCAGCAGATTGTCAAAAGCATACACAGAAGGCCTTGCCATCAGATGCCTCCACATTTGCTGCTTTCTGCGGTAGCCGTCCATTAGGTGGGCCATGCAATAAGGAATTACATTCAAGAAAGTAATGCAACATATCACACACACAATATATTAATGCAGTGAGTACCTATCTAACCCATCTTTGCATAATTTGAATGCATGCATTTGGAATAATCTTTCTGCATTAAAAATTCTCAGTCAGTCGTTTAGTCTCAAAACCATACAAAGGAGATCACATGGTCAAGATCATTAGAAACATTTTACTAACTCTAATGCTTATATGCTGTGCTGGTTTCTATTGGAAACATCATCAATCATTGCCTGCTTCATCAGTTGCCTATGGACCACTAACTAATAAGCTACTGGCTGAACATACATTTCCCTTCCTCTTCATCCTTATCTAACTGCTGCTTCTCCTCATCTAAGTCATGTATCTAATGCTGCAACATTGTGAACAATGCACCAGGCCGCAATTATTTTACAAACTGGTCTAGTTGTATTGCGGAGATCACCCCTTCCAGCAAAGATCCAAGAATCAAAAATATTATTTTCATACATTGAAGGCCTGGTCAATGATTCTTCTGATCTTCACATGAGTTTCTAGTCGTTAATCTCTGCTGTGTTCTGAGGACTCTGTAGAGCATTAAGTTACTAATATCTCAATAGTTACACCAGAATGATGATGGAAAAATATCCCTTTCTGTTCCTATATGCCATAGTATGGTCCACAAGTTCAAAGAAAATTGTAGGGATACAGTTGGTTAAACCTTGTAGCTTTGGAAAGCTATTACTGAGGAAGAATTACAGTTGGTTTCCTGGTGCAGCTGGTGTTTTTACAGGAATTGGACACAGTTGGTTAGAAGTGCAAAAAGGGCATCTGTGGCACCTTTGACTTCAGGGGACAATGCAAATTGGCTTAATACAAAAGCTCAGTAAAGTTCTGATGATAAAGGCTGGTTTTCCCTCCAACATAGTGGCTGATTGTGGGCTTTTCCTGGGGGGGTGGGGGGGGGGGGGGGGGGGGTGGGCAGGGCGATATGGTTTCTCATTGCACCTTATGATTTTAAAATATCAATTTCTTCCGGGACTAAGTCCAGTGGCTGGAAGTGCCCATTCAAATATCAGTGCTATATTCAAAGAGCAACTCATGCTCTGCCTTGATGGCAGGCATTGGACTTCCGAATATTCCTGTCTGTGATCCATGCATTGCTAGGAATCCTGGTACATAAGAGGTATTCAAACTATCGAGGTGATTGCTGACAGTTGTACATGCATTTTGCAAGGAACTTCATAGAATTTTGAAGTCACTAGGTTTGTTTTTCAGGAGTTCTTTGTGGTCGTTTTTGGTAATAATCAAAGCCTTGCTGCTAGCTTATGCTCTGGAAGTTATTTTTGGAAGATCAGGAAACACTCTAGTGAAGAGGCAATGTGCACATTCAGGCATTACCCCTACGATTTATCTTATTTAGAGGATAAAAAGGAAGGTGAGGAAATGCTATGTAGACACCACAGAAAGATGTTTGGCTCCCATTCAAGCAATGTTTATAAAAGTGGAAGATAAAATTCAACATCAGCAGGGTCACAAAATAGTTGGTAACAGATTCCTCATCAATTTTGCCCCCAGTCTGAAGAGAAAATTAGCAGAATGTATAATGGGTGACTGATGGGACACTGGTCATTCACTTACTCCCTCTCGCCTTGCTAAAGTTACACTCTACTCCCTGGGTGCCGCTTAGTCAACATCAAAATTCCAATCTAACAATTAACCACCCCGATTATTCAGAAACTATGGAAGATGAAATTACTACATAATTTCACATAGTGGTTTTGTCACTGGCCCAAGTGTTCTAGTGAAAAGAAATGATTACACTCCTCTAAGTCATTTTTGGTCCATTCCGATACTCATCACACAGAGCCCAAGATAGTGACAAAGATACACAACTTCAACTCATTCACCATTTCAAGGTTATTGTACAGCAGAGGAATCGCATTGGTTAATAATAATCTGAAAGTGTTCCAGGTGAACCTTATCATTAGGGCGTCCCAATTTCAGCATCGGGAACATATTTGAAAGCAGCTACAGTAAAGGTATAATCTTTGAAGTGACAATTGCATGTGTTATGAAGTCACAAGAGTTACATAGGTGCAGATAGAGTGTTAGTTATGGTGTTACTGGACCAAGGGGGTGAACTGTGTCAGTCAGCAAGTACTTGCCGTTTTAAACATATCAAGAGCTATTGAATGTCTTTTCTGCAAACTACAAAGTTCGTAGGACATACGAACATATGAAATAGGAGCAGAAGTAGGCCATTGGGCCCCCTGAGCCTGCTCCGTAATTCAATAAGTTCATGGTTGATCTGTTTATGTTGAGTTCCACATTCTCCATTTGATTCGTTTTCCGAGCAAGAACCTATCTAGCTCCAACTTAAAAATATTCAGTGACCACTGCTTTCTGAGGCAGACCACAAAATCTTACCAAAAAATGGTAGAGTGTTGTTTTGGGTGCAAAAAACAGAGTTTTTCCCATCAACTGCGACGGCGTGTTTTCAGACTGAATCTTATGCCTCATTCACGATAATTTCCATGCCCACGAGTATCACGCTGCACTTGTGGCATATTCCATCTAATTCGCCCGCCCCACACTGACTTAACTGATGCAAGTGCTGGGGAACTGCATAATAAATGGCTCCCCAGCACTTGTTCCAAAACAACTGCAGGGGATGGCAGGCAAGAAGGCAGCACTGCGCTTTCCGAAGGAGGCTATCACCAGGATGCTGGATGGAGTCGAGCAGAGGTGAGACACACTCCACCCCTGCTCCAGGAGATGGCCTTCCAGCAGGGTCGCACCCCCTTCACGGTTGCAGTGGCAACAGTGGTCAGTGTAAGCACACTCCAGAAGAGGACGGGGTAGCAGTGTGGGAAGAAAATGAATGATCTTCTACACTCAGCCAGTGTAGGTGAGCCACTCCCAGTCTCCCACTGGACCCACTCCACACCTCTTGCACCCCCAACCCATTCTCTTACTCAGCCACCTTGGCCTTTGCCAACACCAAGCACCAAATTCCCCCCTCCCTCCCACGTTCCCCCAGTTGCTGCTATGCTCCAGCTCCCACCCAAGCCCCATGTCTGCCACATCTCATCACCATTTTAAATGTCAAAACTCCCAGCTACACAGTCCCTATCTTTGTCATTGCAGGACAAACTCAAGCACAACAAGTGTGAATGGGTGCAGCCAGCTGGAGTCATACCTGAGTTCTCTAGTGATCGTGAGGCCAAGGGCTGGCGAGGTGCTGCCAGGTTGCTCACCTCAGCTGTAAGATGGATGTGAACACATCTGACGTGGGTGGGACCTATAATAGCTATAACCTCTTTAATGATCGACTCTCACACCTTCCCCACAACAGATGTCAAGCTAACTGGCCTATTCCCCCCTCCACCTCCTGATTTACAGCTGTTACTGGAATGTTTCTTGTATCCTCTATAGTGAATACGGAAGCAAAATACCTGTTCATTTCATGTGCTGTTTCCTTATTACCTACTATTACCTTTCCATTCTCACACTCTAGAGGACCAACACTCACCTTACTTACTCTTTCCCTGTTTAAATACCTGTAGAAACTCTTGCTATCTGTTTTTACATTCCTAGCTAGCTTCCTCTTGTATTCTAATTTCTTTCTCCTGATGAATCTTTTAATCATTCTCTGCTGTTGTTTTTTTCTTGGCCAATCATCTGACCTGCTACCCATCTTTACACAGTTATATGTTTTTTCCTTCAGTTTGATGATTTCCTTAACTTGTTTGGTTAATCATGGACGGTAGGTGCTCCCTTTAGAATTTTTCTTTACAGCAGGAATTTACTTATTGTGACTATTCTGAAATATCCCCTTAAATGTCTGCTACTACTCTCTATTACCATATCCCCTAGCCTAGTATCCCAGTTCACTTCATCTTTCATGCCCATATAGTTGCCATTATTTAAGTTTAAAATACTAGTCCTAGACCCACTCTTCTCCCTTTCAAACTGGATGCAAAACTCAATCATATTATGGTCACTGTTACCTGGGATTTCCTTTACTCTAAGGTAATTCATTAATTCTGTTACATTACACAATATTAAGTCTAAAATAATCTGCTCTCTGTTTAGTTCCATAAAGTGCCAATCTAAGAAACTATCGCAAAAACATTCTAAGAACTCTTCATCCAGGTTACTACTGCCAATCTGATCCTTCCAGTTTATATTTAGATTAAAGTCACCCATGATTATTGCCATTCCTTTATCACAAACACCCAGGGGGCGATTCTCCCAAAACAATTCTAAGTGTCGAATTTGCATGAAAACTGGAGTAAATCACGCTGCTCTTTTTCAGCGGGGTTTTCAAAATGAATCTCCCACACTCTGTGCACTGCAGAGGGCATTAGCATGAATCATGTGAAAAATCCAAGAGCGGGGCCTATTCCCGCTGAAGAGGCTGCAATCAGTGTGCTGAGTGGGCCACCGCGCACGTGCTGATTTCTGGGAGATCGCTAAACAAGTCCTTCCAGCACAGACATCGCTGGCTTCAAACCTCCATGAACATTTCTGGCCTGATTGCTGGTCTCTCACTCCCCTCAGGGACAATGCTGGCCTGATTGCTAGCCGCTCACCCCACTCCCCACGGATATTGCTGGCCTCATCGCTGGCCTCTCACCCCCCCCCCCCCCATGGGCATTACTGGCCTCTCATCCCTCCTTCCCCCCCCTCCCCCCCCCCTCCCCCCCCCCCCCCCCCCCCCCCCACCCACAAGAAAATCACTGCCCTTCCGGCTTCCCCATCCCTCTCTGACCCGGACATCGCTGGACTCCTGGCTTCCCCATCCCTCCCCCTCTATAACCTACAGAGCACTGTGCTGCCATGCACACTCCTTGCCTGTGAGCATTCCTCCTTGTTGAGTGAGAGCCTTGAGTATTGCACCCTCTCTCCCCCTGGACACAGGACCTTGTTGAGTGAACTCAATCTTTGGAGATGGTTCCTCCTCTATTGAAACCAGGTTACCTGTATATTATTCACAATGAAATTTAACTAACAGGCCCATGACTGGCCCAAATTCACTATACCTGGACTCCCTTAACAAGGCAGAGCTGTATATAAGCTGCAATTATGGGCACACAGGCAGTCACGCCAGGAAAGTGGCAGTGAAGAAAGGTTGTCCCAGATTTTCAGAGAGCAACAGGCCTGCCTGCTGGACACAGTGGAGGAGAGGTGCCAGCTGCTGTACTCCACTCACGGCTGTCACCCAAGGAGTCATGCAGCAAGTGCATTCTGGGAGGGAGTGGCATCTGCAGTGAATGCCAGGACTCTAACGGCTTGGTCTGGAGAACAGTAAAACAAGAAAATGGATGACCTTCTTTGGGCAGCAAGGGTGAGTGTGCATCCCATTCTGAAACCTGTACATGTACTGTGCTTACAATGTCAAACCATTCCCAGACACCACAAGGGCAGCCAACAACTGCCCCCCGCCTCTAATACTGCCTCCAACCAGTGGCATCCCCCCAGTCGGCACCCCCCAGGGGGGAGCCATTTCCCTGAAACGGCCAACACAAGCTTCCCAACCCTGACACACATTACTCCTCATGCTCTTCCATACATCATCCTTTCAATCCCCCTTATATCCCCACAGGAGAAAAACGCACATTGCCATTGTGAGAGGGAAAAGACAGATTGGGGTATTCCTGAGCTGTGGCTGTTGATGAGCTGTGAGCAGTGTGCCCTGGAGCTGGCGGGGGTGGGGTACGTGCCTATTATGGTGACCGGCAGCCAGGTCAGTGTCTAGCATGCATGTGGGCATCAGCAGAACCCGATTCCTACGTCTTCTTTGAAGTAAGTGCCATGCTGCATGGGCTGTTTTCTCTCCCTTCCCCGAATGTGTGTTCCTTCTCACAGTGCTGGATCCTGATGCACCGGGCCCTTCTGGTGTCACAGCCCCCCTGCTGCTCCTGAACAAACTCCTCTGGACACCTCGGACGACACCTCAGAGGGAGGCCCTGAATAATCCTCCAAGGACAGCACCAGTGATTCAGCACAGGCACCAACCACACAACCCACCAACACAGAGACTATCACGACATGACGGTGGGTCATGTTAGTGCTGAGGCTTCTGGGTCACTTACTGGTGAACACATCACAGCCGCTGATGCACATCGGGTGGAAGCAGGCAAATCCAAGGGCTCAGGGACACGGATGTCTGCCAGAGGCGAGGATGCAGCTGGCCCCAAGCCAGATGCCGGGCCTCAGGGTTCGTTCATCCCAAAGCTGGTGGAGATGCATCAGGAAACCCGGGGAGTTTGGAAGGGCTGTCAGCAACCATGCTGCGACTGCAAGGCTGTTTAGAGGAGTCAAACAGAGTGCTGTTGCAGGAGGTGGTGCCGGCACAGCGTGTTAACCAGGCCAACACTGCAAGGGTGGCATTTGCAGTGGAAAGTATGGCACAGGGATCTGTTCTCACAGGTGACAGGGTCCAGACCATTCTGGAGACACAGCGGGCTACGGCCGAGGGTGCACTGGCATCCTGGAAGCACACTGGTCTATGGCCATGGGTGTTGGGGGCATGTTGGAGACACAGCTTGCCATGACTGGGGCTTTTGCTGGGATTCTGGAGACACAGCAAGCCATGGCTGTGGACCTTGACAACTTAGCCCAGTCTCAGAGGGCTAATGCTGAGGGGCTCCAGAGATTGACCCAGTCTCAGAGGGCCAGGGCTGAGGGATCACAACCCATGGGGCAGATGCATCTGGGTCACCAGGACTGGCAGAGCTACGTGACGCTGGAGCTTCTGGAGCTCAGTCCAGGTAGGAATCAAACTTGAGTAGCACCATGGACAGGATCTCAGTGTGCACAACAGCGAGTCGTCATCATCCTCCAGCCTGCACCAAAGACTCGCTACCATTGCCAGCCCAGGCCCATTAACCGGTTGTGATGTTTCTCGATGTTGGGGGGGGTTTGAGCTGCGAGAGGGTGGAGCTGAGGGAGGGTCATGTGGGTTGAATGGCCAGCTTTGGGTTGTGGAGGGGTGGTGGCTGCAGTAGCTCCTGGGGTGTGGTGGAAGAGTGTGGGGAGCAGCCCCTACACTGGACGTCACCAGCTACGTGAAGCGGGCTACTATCAGGCCTTTCTTACTGCCCTGCCCTGCTGGTCACCTGCCATCACTGCCTGTCCTCTATCCTCCGGCTCCTCATATGGCAAGTTGTTGAGTTCTGCCTGGTGCTGACCCTCCTCCCCTTCCTCCAGCTGGTCTCTCCACTGCTGCACGATGTTGTGCAGGATGCAGCAAACTATAATGATGTGTGAGGCCTGCACAGGGTCGTACTGTAGGACACCCGCAGCATGGTCCAGGCAGCGGAATCGCATCTTCAACAATGCAATGCTCTACTACGGGCTGGGTGGCAGCGTGGGCCTCATTGTAGCGGGCCTCCGCCTCGGTCTCGGGCCTCCGCATTGGCATCTCATGATCTCAGCAGTAGCCCTTGTCACCCATGAGCCATCTCGGCAGCCTGGGCTAGTCTTCAAAGAGCCCAGGGATGGCTGAGCACCTCAGGACATAGCAGTCGTGGGTACTTCCTGGGTGGCGAAAACAGACCTGCATCATGTTCATCTGGTGGTCACAGTTTGTACATTGAGGGAGTAGAAACCCTTTCTGTTGATAAATGGTTGCCCCTCATCTCGCAGGGACCACAGGCCGATGTGTGTCCCATCCACTGCCCTTAAACATGGGGCATGCCAGCAATGGTGGTGAAGCCTGCAGTCCGGGCCTCCTGCTGACCCTGTCCAACGTCAAAATGGATGTATTGGCCTGCCCAGGTGTACAAGGCATTTTTCACCTGGCGAATACATCTGTGAACTGAGACCTGAGAGATTCCACAGAGGTCACCACTGGGTGCCTGAAACGATCCTGTTGGATAGAAATTAAGTGCTGCTGTCATCTTAACTTCTACCGACAGCGAGTGGTCGCCCCTCCCCTCAGGTGTGCGAGCACCTCACACAGGTGCCGGACCGTATCCTTAAGATAGGCGGAGCGGCAATAGCACAGGACCTCTGACAGCCTCTCGAATGATGTTCCGGTCAGGTACCATCTAGGCCTCTGCATCCTCCTTCTCTTGGCCACCCTTTCAGGAGACTGCTCTCCCACCGCATGGCCATCAGCGGCAGCCCCCTGCCCTCCTCCCTGAGGACCCGTCACTGGCTGCTCCTGGAGTGGCCTCCCTACGCCCTCAACCTCCTGAGCAGCCTCCTCCTCCTCAGCCAACACCATGATGGCCAAGTCTAAATCAATGAGACCAAGATCCATTCTGCACGGTGGGGATTAAAGAGAGTGATTGACAGATACATGTCATTGCTTGTAACTATCCCAACATCACCCCACCAATCCCTCACTGGGACAGATATCCCCACTTGTGGATGCTGGCAACACAACAAATCTCTGTTGCTATGCATCACTTGATTAAGTTGCCTGCCACTGACATCGTTAACAAGGCTGGCAGGGAGAGCATGCAGGTTGGTGTGCAGGTGTGACCATTGCGCATCCTTGAGCTATTGCCATGAGTGCAACTACAGCATTCCCTTCCAGGCATGTGTTGCAGATCAAGGACACGGGGCAGGGATAGATTCCTCATTATCACAAGATGGGTTCCCATTCACTGCAGAGTACATGCAGTATGAGTGTCTGTGTTAACATGAGCGCCCCTGCTTGCAGCATCAGCTGCTGAACTGATGAACTCAAGCAGAACAAGATGCACTTCCCCCCCTTCCCTAAAGCCCCAGCACTCAGTCCAGTTCCTCACCACACCCCACAACCAGAACAATGGACCAGTCCAGTGGCTGCAGACAGCAGCCTGACCAGCACTCAGTAAAGGACCCACCTTACCCCACAGAGCCAACACGGACAGCACTTCCAACTCTCCAGGGACCTCCCCACGGCAAGCAGAGATTTTCCAGGCCCTGCCTCCAACCTCCTCTGCCATCCGGGCTGTAGCTCCATGACACTTACCTCCTTACTCCTGTTCAACACTGCCACGCCAGGTCCCGACTTTTACCCAGCAGTTGTAAACCCCGCCAGCGTGACATCACGCCTGAGAGAGGGGAGACTTTGTCCACCCCGCTAATTAAATGTTAAAGTATGTAAATACATGCTAATATCCATTATGCTGATTTTCAGCGTGGATCCATTGACACCAATAACTTAGGCTGGGAGATGTGCGGAGGCCGGCATGTCCAGCATGAATGGTGCAAATCGGCCGCCGCCAGAGCTTCCTGGCCTGCTGCGCTAAAGAACTAGCACAGCGGAATGGGCGGGGTGGGAGTACTGCTCCCCCAGCCCCACCATGTTTATTCTCTAACTGACATTGTGGTTACTTTGAGGGTGGCTGTAGACCACTTTCACTCGTGACTTCTTTCACCTGCAATTCTCATCTCCACCCAAACCAATTCCACATCCACATGATCTCCTGAACATCTTTGATATTACATCAATGCCATCCTTGTTTAGCTATTACTTACTGGAATTAGAAGATATACAGACATACACTGTAATCAGGGAGTGTTTGATATGTGCTGTAGGAAGTTCTCCATGGCCAAAGTGACTGGATTAAAGATATGGATAAGCTGAAAGCTTCGTAGAGGTCTAAGGGGATGCATCTATTTCTGAAGCATACATAAGGAAAGGAACATATGGACAACCGAAGAGCTTGTCGATGTCTTATTCATTTTAATGAAGTGATACTTAAAACTAAACATTCCTTCACATTTGGCTGATGTGACTATGATGGGACTGGGATTAGACGCAAACTCATGTCACTTAAGGATCCTAACAATTTGAACATTGTTACCTGAATAATAACACTTCTCAGTATATGAAAACTCAAGAAACTTAATTGGAATTGTGATTCTACTTTGATCAGCTAAAGAATTTATTTGCACTTTTTGATCATACTTGTCCAATACAAAAAAAGACTGAAAATTTCAAGAATTAAGATTTAATCAATGGAGCGTTTCCACAGAATCATAAGAGACATTGAGAAGGCTCATCTGCAACATAAGACCATCCCTCTCAAGCACAACCCACATCACCTTCCCTTTACAACATCCAATTTCTCTTCAATAAATCCACTATCTTGGTCACATTTGGTATTCTTTCCAACTGTTGGCTGTAATTTTTGAGAAAGACTTGCATTTATATAGCACCTTTCATTGCCACCAGATTTCTCAAAGTGGTTTAAAACCACTGAAGTATTTTTGAAATGAAGCACTGTTGCCATGTGGACAACATTGCAGGCGATTCACACAAAGCTAATGGCATTTGCTACCAAATAAACCTGTTGGACTTTAACCTGGTGTTGTTAAAACTCTTACTGGATTTGCACAAAGCCAGCTCTCACAGACATCGATTGAGGGAGAAGTGTTAGTCCGGACAGCAAGTTCCCTTCCTCTTCTTTGCAATCATGTCATGGGACCTTTAACATGAAGCTCAGAGAGCACACAGAGTGTGGGGGTTAACGTCTGACCACCGACAGTGCTGAACTCCCTCAGTACTGCACTGGCAGCACAGCCTTCATTTTTGTGTGCATGCCCTGGAGTGAGACTTGAACCCATAACTCTTTGACTCGGAGGCGAGATTGTTGCCAGCTGAGCCAGAGCTGGCAAAAACAAGTTCCTGACAGTTTTGAATTATGTCTCGAGAGGGAAATTGTCATTTTGGAGGAATTTGTGGGCATGCAAAATTCCTGGAACAGCAAAGAACAGTCTGTTGTAAAAACTCTGCAGAGCTGTGAACTTGGCTACCAGGAATGTGTATGCTGCAACATATGCAGTTTTGTAGGCAGCATTAATTTTTAACATACTTTTTTTGTAGAAGTGCGATTGGAGCATGAATTACGTCAGCTTGTCATGGAAATTATGTGCAATGTACTGAAAAGTTTATCCAAAAAATTTTTCAGTGGTGACAATGTCACATTAAAATTCAGTTCAACACCAGGCAATAAGCATTTTTTTAAATTTACTACTGGAATATTCCCATTTCACCTGACATATTGATACACAACAGCATTTATGCTTGAAATGTAATATTTAATCTGAAATGAACTCTGAAGTAATTTTCCAAAAAGATCAGACAAGTCAAGTTGCCTTTTTGCTGTGTGAGGATTGATACAAGCATCTTCAGCAGTGTAGGTGAGAACTTGGCACAGGAAATATCTACAAGTTTTTTTTCCCAAAATAATGGAACTGTCAGCTCATTGCCTGCCTCTTGCGGAAGGGTTTGACGAGTGGATGCTTGCAAAGTATTTCTTGGAATTTTAAAGCACCATTACTGCTTTGCATCAATTTTAGGCAAAAATGCATATTGGGCAGTTTTTGTAATTCATTCTGTGCTTTTAAATATTATCACTCAAACAACACCAACAGGAAATGGTGATGTTTAGTTCAAATAATGTTGAATCCTATGTTATGAAATATGTTTAAAGTATCTTTCCACCATTGTGTGTAAAGCTTTGCTACTAAATCCTTGTAGCGGTCACACAACCTCAACATCTACGAAGGAATGAGTCTTCAGGAAATCCAACATATTACATGAAGTCTTTTCGATTGGGAAAAATTGCCTTCCCTTTAGTACAGCTTTGCACATTGTTTGAGTTTCACTCTGCTTTATCATCACCCTGTATGTAAATTCATACCAGATATGTGGCCAGGGAAAAATGAAAAGATGCTTCACATCGTCACATAAGTTACATAAATAAAATATGAATTAATTTTAAAATGATCTATTTTTAAATTCAGTTACCAAATGGAACAAGTCAAAGTCATCAGTGGGTTGATCCATCTTTCCACCAGTGAGGCAGATCCGAACCACTCATGATCATTTCTTTCATGGGTTGTTCAGTTAGCTTCAGTTATAGATATCATCATTAATTGATACTTCTGATATTGTATTGTTTTACACAACTGATAAGTTGATAAGTCCGGTTACAAAAGAATATTGTCATACATATGCGATGGTGTCATAATGTTTTAACCAGAATTAATTCCTTCACTGCTATTGTCAAAGGTGGTCATTTCACTACAGCCAACCTTGTGCCCAATAGTGCAAAATCAAAGCAATAGCATCTTTGTATCTTTTCCTACTGATATCAGTGATGAAAGATTTGCCAAGATGTTTATCTTTTGTCAGAGGATAGACTCTCAAAGCTAATAATGATTCTTTCCCATGCCTTGCTGATTGAAAATAATAGCCTTAGGGCTGTGGCAGGCCATTAATTTCATACTCATTCTCTGCCCTGGAGATTTCAAGGTGATGGTCAGTTACATTTAGAGAAAGGAAATAAACTGTGTGTCATACTGGAAGAACATTAATTAACTTTTAGTACTTATATTAATTTTCATAATAAACAGTCACACAATCAATGGCAACAAATTGATTATCTTAATTTTAAAAAAATTCCCCTATTGGCAATTGGACAAGACGGGAAACAATGGGATTCTGAACTCCTCAGCAGTGGACAAGTGCACACATACTAATTTTTGCTAAAGCTTCTGTGTGATACAGTTATCATCTTAATTTAATGAAAGTAAGAAGATTATTTGTACTGCCATCTATTTTGAGCAATACTATCTAGTGTAAACAATTGGAGTACATTGTAGATAACAATTGATTATGTGCCTGCCTTTTTTCATTTGTGCACTGTGGCATGTCCAATACTTTTGATGAGCAGTGAAAACCTTACAATATGAATCCAAGGACTTTTAAAGGAATAAACACAAGCAAAAAAAAAATAGCAATTTATATAAAGCTTCCACATTACAGGCTAGCTGCCCCATCTTCTGAAGGGACTTGTTACAGCACTCCACAGGTTGGGCAAAAATGTTTTGTCTCAAGATTCCACAATAGAACAATGATCAAATTCTCCTATGTTAAAAACTTGTATTCATCCCTTAGTGTTTGGGATTTAGCCCTACTGAGCTACAAAATCTCAATGAATTGTCAATACTAATTTTTCAATTTCATTTTCCATCCGCCCTGCATTATTTACTTGCATCAACTACTTTTTGCTGGCAGATTATAATTATACAGAAATTCATTACACTGACTGATCTTAACAATATGTTCCACGGCGGCTTGGGGCTACAACTGTGGTCTAGTGATAAAACAAGAAATAAAGTAGTTTGGTGCCAGTACATTTTCCCATGTTGTCATTGAATCATGTTTAATAGCTTCCTTCATGGCAGCTTTACCAATTTACTTGCAATGACACCCCTTTCACCTCATGGTTCCAGATGCCCCAAAGCTTTATATAAATGACTTACAAACACACATGCTGTTCAGAAAAGTCATTTTTTATTTCCCCAGATCACTTTTGGTAGGCTGCATTGCAGTTAATATTTACAGTTTACCATAATGCATAATAATGAGAGCAAACAGTCTCATTATACACCAGCTTTCATAAATGAATGACATTCTATTAGATTATGACTCATTAGTATTAATAAGTCCCTTATAATGAACTGCAAAATGGTGAAATCTATTGCCATTCCAATTAACGCTACAGTTTCAGTAATGTGCTGGTGGATAGATCCTCACAAGCCATAGTCTGTGTCAAAGTTGATTACTTGAAACCATGAAGATGTTACTTTCCCTGTAATCTTAGGAAGTTTGGAACTAGCCAACAAATGTAAAACTTAATTATAAATGATTATCTGAAGCATGTGTTTGATTCATTCTGATGATGTCACAGAATAACAATATTTGTGCTGGATTAGGAGTCTGGAACCTGCAGTCATGCTGACATACTTACACAATTACACTCAGAGTGGAGTTTCAAGCAGGTCACATATTTTTGCAAATATCTATTGGAATCAGCAAGTCTTGCTTTCTCATTTATTTTCAAACTTAAGGAAAACATTTACTTCAGTTACAGCTGCAGCAGAAAGCAAAGAATTGTTAGGTGGAAAAAAAGCAAGGATTGAATTTTAGGCCGATGGGGGTGGACATGGTGGTGGGCCAATGCAGAATGACCCATCATCGGCCGGCCAGCCTGCCGGTTTCAGGAGGTCTGCTTACCTGCAAGCGGCCGGTGACTGATTGAATGAGTTAAATGCCGATTGCCGTCCATATCCCTGGAGGAGTCAGGGAATAGCTGCCTGGAAGAACCTCCTGGTGGCAAATGGGGGTGTGTGTGGGGGTGGGGGTGGGGGGTGATCCAGGCCAGCTTAGAGATCCTCCCCACCTACCTGGCTTCAGTTGCAGACTGTTCTGTGGACGGGTTCCTCTCTGTGATGGTGGGCGAACAGCTGAATCTATTCCATGTTGGGACGTCCCCTTCCTCACTGACCTTGAATAACTTCCTGCTCCTGTTACTGTCCTGGGGAGGGGGACTTCAATAACTTGTCCCCTGGCCATTAAATAGCCAGCTTGGGGGAACTCATAGACGACCCGAAATCCCGCCCGAAGCGCGGGGCGGGCGTGGCGATAAAATTCCGGCTACTTGAACCCGATGGTGCGGTCCCATGGGGAAAATCCTGCCTCAAGTTTCCATTCAACTTTTACCACCCTGGTCATCGCATAACAGAGGTTGTAATTGGCTAATGATGACCATCAATCAATATCAATTATTCCCCTTATTCCTTTGGGAACCATAGGTCCAAAATCATCTGCCCTTCCAAAGATTGTTACACTTATCTCATGAACTCAATTACTCATATAATCTGTCCCAAAATATTATTTTGGAAGAAAATCTACCCAATTCACACTGAATGAATCAGTATTATCTATTTCCACCACCTCTCTCGGGAGCCAGTTCCACTGATTTACCAGGAACTCACTGAAGTAACGTTTCCCCAGATTAGTTGTGAATTTATCAGGGGGCCGACCATGCTACACTTCTGGGCCAGGTGGAACAGTCTTGCGCGTTCCACATCAGAATTCTAATACGGGCAAGGATTTCATCTTGAAGCCTTCTCTTTTCCAGTGAGAACGGATCCAATTTGCATCACTGTCCTTTATAACCCAATCCCTCTGTGGCCTCACTCGGGGATAGGGCAAGTGGGGTGGGCCTGGGTGAGATGCTCTGTCAAAGAGTCGGTGCCCGCTCCGATGGGCCGAATGGCTTCCTTCTGCGCTGTCGGGATTCTATGGTTCTGATTCTTCCCTTCTGTATCCCCTCAATAGCTGCAATATTCTTTCTCAGCTGGGGGAACCAGGATGGTGCACAGTATTCCAAGTGCAGTCCCAACAATGGTTTCTACAGTGGACAAGGTGTCCCTTTTAATACATCTCAGCATCAGATTGGCTTCACTCGCTGCCAATAAGTGTTACAATTGGGATAGGAGGTTAGTTTGAAGTGCATTGTGTTGAGAAAACATGGTTATATTTGAACACACACTAACACTGACTTGCCACTTTATTGAAGACCACATTCGGAAGAGGTGTATTAATGGGTGATTAACTATTCAGATTTGCTTTCTTTACGTGTTGAAAAAGGCGTTCGATAAATTGGAGAGTGCGCTCCTTGCTAAAACGAACCATTTTATTGGCTGTAATTTTATAAAAACCCCATCTTTCTCTCTGGACTGAATATAGTGAAGTCCCAAAATACTCCTGAAGGGTCTGCTCGCGCATACAGATCTAAAGTGTTCCTTATTCACAACCTTTCAGTGAGGGATAGCTGCTTTTAAAAGCAGCAATGTGTTACCCATCCCCTTCTCTGGGCGGCCACTGTTTAACGTAACGCAGGGGGTACTTACTAAAACTTCCCGAGACGCCGACTTTGGTTCTTATACTTTTAGACAAATCAATGCAAAATCAATGGGAAATACAATTAGGGATGATAAATAGATAGCAGCTCAGATTAATCTTAAATAATTGATTTGATAAGTAACATTTGACGGACCATTCGAACATCAAACCATTGAGTGTCCAAATGCAACATTTTGAGAGCGAAAAAAACAACTAAAAGTCAATTTTCCCTCATTTCCCTGGCGATTCTGCTGGAGTATAAATACCGTGTCTTAATGGAAACATTGATATTGTGTTCCAAAGAACCTATTACAAGATGCACGTGTTGACTCGAAATATAATTCCGCAACTTTAAAGGTGCTTGCGGTGCAGTGCACACACACACAACGCGAATGTATTGATATAGTATCATATTGCTGGAGCTTGGGCTGAATTGCTGTCTGACTGTGATTCCTGCTAAGTGCGTGAGCGATATTTCTAGATCACTTGTGGGGAGGTAATGAGCAGTGTGGAATAGCTGCCCATTGCAAAGAGGTTCAGCCAGCCCCTACCTTAGAAAAAAAATTAAAAGTTCCTTTCTTTAGTGCAACAGAGACAGCAAAGCAGCATTTCACCTCCTCGACAGCCGATTCTTGCGCGTAAGTTTTGGGGGAAATGCCATGCTTTTTTTTTTGCCACAATAGTTACAGCCACTGCACAAGCCCATCCATCAACTCACCCAGCATCTTTCCCTCCGGCAGGACCCCGGAGATGCAGCATCTGCGTTAGCTATCATCATTTGATTTTTTTAAAAGACTACCAGCCTCCCTTCCCTCCCTCCCTCCCTTTCCCCGCGGAAAGGTGCACATTGCTGCCAGCAGAAAAGGGTCATGGGCAACTAGTCTAATATCTGCATTTAGCAGCAAGCTATCTCGCTTTAAGACGGCCCATGAAGAAAGATGCATGAAATTCAAACAGGGTTAAGTCCGAAGGGGGCCAAGGACAGTACAAGCCGGTTTCTCTTTGGTTTCGGGTGAGAAAGGAGTCGGTTTGTTGATTTCTAGCATTTGATCTCCTGTTCTGGTCGCCTGAATTAACGTGCTAGGACATTCTGATCGACTTTCTGAAGTGCAATGCATCGAGGGGGGATGACTGGGAGGTGAGGAGAAGCGGGGATGGTGTCCTTGACAGTGTGACAGCCATTCCTCTCGCCTTGCTCTCCACGCTGCCTGGATAAGCAGCAGCTGCCTGGCCTCCCCGGGAAGGAAAGTTCACCGTTCACGTTTCACTGGAGCCCCGGGGAATGGCTGTGACCGAGCGGGAGGAGGCCCCCGCATCTCCCCGGTGAGCCCAGTACCCCGGGCTGGCCACTGCTCTCATCTCCCTCCCTCTCTGCCCCGACTCTTCCAGGTAAGAAGCGAGTGGCGGAAGAATCAAAGCCGGGAGGGGGGAGGATGGGGCAGGAAACACCCAAGGGCCGGTTATCTCACAATAGGGTCCCGGGAAGAGGTTGGAGTTTAAACAGGGGAGTCCCGAAGTCCAGTCAGAACCACATTCATTCTGTAGCTAGCACTGAAATAGGACCGAATTAACAGCCAATAAATACATGGAGCCTTCACATAGTCAGGCAGTAAACTTGTGTTAGTTACAACGTCAGACATGAAGGACATTACTGACAACTTTGACATCCAGATTTCCTCTTTGACGCCAACTGAACTGGTCGATCCGGCGCTGCCACTAAACTTCTCAGTGGCAGCACTGTGCTGCTAAAGTAACTGTTCTTTCTGGTATATTCTGCTCCCCCCCCCCCCCCCCCCCGCCCGCTCTCCCTGGCTCATTCTGCCCCTCTTTCTCTCCCTAGCTCATTCTGCCCCTCTCTCTCTCTGGTGCATTTTCCCCTCTGGCTCATTCTGCCCCCCTCTCTACCTGGCTCATTCTGCCCCTCTTTCTCTCTCTGGCTCACTCTGCCCCTCTCTCCCTCTGGCTCATTCTGCCCCCTCCCCCCCCCCTTCCCTCTCTAGCTCATTCTGCCTCTCTCTCACTCTCTCTGGCTCATTTTGTCCCTCTCTCTCTCCCCCTCTGGCCCATTCTGCACCCACCGCCTCTCTATTTCATCCCCCCCCCCCCCTCTCTCCCTGACTGATTCCGCCCTTCTCTCTCTCTCTCTCTGGCTCATTCTGCCCCTTTGTTTCTCTCTCCCGCCCCTCTGGCTCATTCTGCCTCTCTCTCTCTCTCTGGCCCATTCTGCCCTTTTCTCTTTCTCTCTCTCTGGCTCATTCTGCCCCCCCCCCCCCTCTCTCTCTGGCTCATTCTGCCTCTCTCTCTCTCTGGCTCATTCTGCCCCTCTCTCTCTCTCTCTGGATCATTCTGCCTCTCTCTCTCCCTCTGGCTCATTCTGTCTCTTTCTCTCTGGCTCATTTTGCCCCTCTCTCACTCCCTACCTCATTCTCTCTCTCCCCCCCCCCCCTCTCTCTGGCTCATTCTGCCTCCTCTCTGGCTCATTCTGCCCCCCCCCCCCCCCCCGTTCTCTCCCTCTGGCTCATTCTGCCCCTCTCTCCCTCTGGCTCATTCTGCCCCCCCCCCCCCCCCCCGTTCTCTCCCTCTGGCTCATTCTGCCCCTCTCTCCCTCTGGCTCATTCTGCCCCCTCTGGCTCATTCTGCCCCTCTCTCCCTCTAGCTCATTCTGCCCCCCCCCACCCCCACACTCTCCTCTCTCCCTCTGGCTCATTCTGCCCCCCCCCCTCCTCTCTCTCTCTGGCTCATTCTGCCCCCCTCTCTCTGTCTCTGGCTCATTCTGCCCCTCTCTCCCTCTGGCTGATTCTGCCCCTCTCTCTGTGACTTATTCTACCCCTCCCCCTCTCCCTGGCCCGTTCTGCCTCTCTCCCTGGCTCATTCTGCCCCCCTCTCTCTCTCTCTGGTTCAATCTACCCCTGTCTCTGGCTGATTTCTAGGAAGATGCAGCTTCTTTCGGAGGAGCAGAGGGGATATCGCTCATAGAAAGGCGCTGGGGCACACGTTTTGCATCCGGTCAGGAAGGGGTTCTTTTGGGGTGGGGTGGGGGGTGGGGGGCAGGTGGGTAAGGGAAGAGACCACAAATGTGCAGCTCGCCCTATGGCTAAGGAGTGATGACAGGACCTGGGAATAAGCAGAGGACTTGAAGACTCCGCTGTTGAATACCAGCCCCCCTCCCTCTCTCCCTCCCTCCCCCTCCCCAACCAACGGTGCTCAGTCCAATCGTCCCGACTCACTCATCTCAGCACAGCTCAGCACTGCTGTCTCTCTCTCTCTCCCCGGGCAAGGCTGCAAAGCTTTCTGGAAATACCTCCTCACAGAGAATTGGCAAAGACGTAGCCACTTCCCGGGGGCTAAGCGGATCTGTCGGTTGGTTGAAGCTGGACTTGTAGTTATCTTTTTTTGTGCTCTTAAGATGGACTGCACCTACAGAACTGAGTAAAGTGATTGCTCCGTCTTGTCCTGGAGAGATGTTGCTAACCAAGGAGCGGGGAGAGCGAATAATGTCAAGTATTCTCTGATAAACCAATTAAATCTGCAGCTCTATTTTTTCATGGGGCAAGCAATGATGAAGACTCGGTAGTTGCGGCATTCCCACACACTCGGCTCTTTCCCATAGGTGAGTGTTGTGTTCCTCAGTATTAAACAGCGTAGGAGGGCGCCGAGTCTGTAATAGCTTACCCAAAGCAGCTCAGCGACACAACACAAGCAGTAAAACCTCCCCCCTCCCCTGTTAAACTTTTCAGTTACTGCTCCAGCCATCGACCGGGATTGTAGCGGGGGCTCTCTCGTATCTTTGCTCTGGTTGATATACAAGGATTTTTTTTCATTATATATTAGCAGAATTTAAGCCCGAGCTTGTAGCTTGCTAGCTAATGCGGCTTGCGGGAGCTGAAGGCGGTCTAAGTTTATTTAACACTTCCTGCTTTGCAGAGGGCCGCGATGCGATCTACAATGTCCCTGCTGCTTTCTATCTGGATAACAGCCTGCGCCTTGCTCTTCAGTCACGGAGCTCTCCCACCAACACTCGAGCAACTTTATCTTCACCGGCCAGGTAAGAGAGAGAGAGAGAGCACTTCGGGCTATGTGTATAACAGCTAAGTGGAACCTGTGAGCCAAGCTCATGTCTCTGACCATCCCCCCTCCCTCCCCGCCCGAATCAGCTCGGGAAGTGAGCGAAGAGAATTGAACCGGTGTAAAGAGGCTGAACTTTTAGCAACCCTGCCACATTGTCAGGGAATTGGCAACGAGATTGAAAGATCCGGAGGGCATTGCTGGAAAAAAAAGGATGAGCGGTGAAGCGCGGTGGGAATGAATGACCCAAATAGGATAGAGGGGGAGAATTGGAGCCCAGAATTGGGAAGGAACGGAATCAAGAGAGGTTTGCAGGGGCTGGGGGAAGGAGAGAGAGAGAGGGGGTGGCAATAGGGGAGGACAGTAGTGCAAAAATAATTCTTGGACCAGTGGGAAGTGGAGGCAAGAAGATCCAACACACATGCTGTCAAATCTATTCTGTTTTGTGTGCAATTTTCCTTCCTGGGAAGTGGACAGGACTGGGAGCAGCGCGAGAACTGAGCGCTCCCTCCTGTGAACCGCCGGCAGATAACAGCTCTGCACCAAGACTGTCCAAGATTGATGAGATTCAAATCCCAAGCAGCTCTTTCCCTCCCTCTCCCTCTAGATAGAATCCGCTACGTTTAACAGACGAGGGAGGGAATGTGATGCAGCTCCCGTTTAAATCGCCCTCCACCTGTCCAGGAATGAAGAGACTGGCAGTTCAGTGCCAACCCATTGGTGCCAGCCACCCTGTCAGATCAGGCACACGGGAATGGGTCAAGCCCCGGCGGTAAACTGCTCCGAGGACAGTCCACGCTGACAACACATTTGTTCTGACAGATAGCCTTCCGCTTCTGTTAAGACATGAAACTGACCGGCCCTGCATTTGGCAGAGTTTTTTTCCCCCTTTTTTTCCTGAACCTTTATAGAAACGTCCTACAGACGAGATTGTTTCAAATTGGAAGGCAGCAATCTGAATTAGGTGCGAGCGATAATCCATTGATTGACATGATCGATTTTCACTAGGCGGGATTGGTTTGTATTGACAGCGGAATGTCTGCACGGAGACAGGAAACTTTGTACCAGGGAATTTAACAGTGGGAATAATTGGCGAACAGTATACATCCAGGCTCCGTAGTTTTAACAGATGGTATCTTAACGTGCCTTATTTAACACAGAAAATGCGGTATCTCCCAATACAAAACATTTATACAAGATAACAAGCAGGAGGCATTGGCAAGTACAACAGCAATGATCGAGGTGTAACTATTGCAAGAGACATGAGTCTTTTCTTTTTACAGTAATAAGATTTCTACACGATGCAAAACTAAACTGACAAATCAATTGTCACTAACAGATGAAAGGATTCTGTTGCTATCAATGGTTTGGGAGAACATATTAAACAAGTTGCCTGCTCCAGATCCAAGAAATAGCGGTCACGAATGTGCAGGTCGGAGAGAATTACTGCCGCTCACGTAGTTCAAATGATCAGTGAGGACATTTGAGAATCACGTTCACTTCTGAGCTGCAAACGTCGGAATCTCAGTCCCATTTCACAAGGGAAATCACAAGCTGGAACCGGAAAACGTTCCTTCATGATAGACAGCTGTCCGATTGTTACCTGTACCTTGCTACCTGTACCAGATGACATTTTGACTGTATCCACTTCTTTACAATACTGTTTGAACTAAGTCTCCCCTGCTAATGACTGTCACACAGCAGTGCGGTCAGTGCAGGGAGTACCATATATCTTTGTGCTCACAGATATGATATCGGGGGAGACCCAGTCAGGATAGCCCGGGGGACCCAGCCATGAAGAACTCTGCTACCTGTGTGCATTCATTTAGAAGTTTCCCCGAAACATCCCCTCCCCACTCCCAATAGATGCAAGTCAGCCATACCCAATTCTCTCTCATTCGAAATTATACACGATACCAAGTTGACATTCGCTTTGACAAATTATCATTACTAAAGCTATATAGAGTTGTTTGCTCCGAAAGCTATATCTGAATTAGACACCACACATAGTCGGTCTGCACCCTCTCCTTCCCTTCTCTATGCTTTGTCTATATAGCGCGCAAGAAACAATACTTTTCACTGTATACTAATACATAATAAATCAAATCAAAATCAATAAGCGATATGACTGTTTTCAACAAAAAGTTCTAATGATGTCAAAACTTCCAGCACAAACGGTTAATGAACATCAGCACAAATCCACATTCAATTCCAATTGCTGACATGGTGTTATAGATGAAAGGTCATCACAATTAATGGCAGTTTGGAGCAAGAAGGTGTTTGATATCGTTAACATCTCCTGGACTGTCACTGGCCAAATTTGAGTTTGATTAAGAGACTGAGACCGCATATTTTAGCCATCAATTTGTCCTTTTTTCTAGCTTGGTTATGGGACAGACTGGAAAAATCTCCTATCTATCACTGAGAACAGACGTATATGGAACTCCCTACACAGACGGGGCTCTTGTGTGACAATCGTTGGTAGAATGGGAGGTGGGGGGAATTTAGGTGAAACAGCATTGAAAACAAATGGTCAAAATGATTACATCCACTGATTGATGGTTTATCTTGGAACTTAGATTTGAGAGACTGTTGGTTTTATTTTATCCAGGTTTGTGAGACTGAGATGCATTTGTGGTTGGTAATTGAAACAGAATTCATGTCAGCATTTAATAGGTAAAAAGATAGTCAAAGAAAAATTGAGTTAAAGAGCTATGATAACAAGGTTGTTATTAGGACGAATGCTAGTATGAATGTTAAACATCTATACCAACAGATGGGCTGAATGGCCTGTTACTGTAGCGTAATTGCCACATCTTTGTAACTCTACCTATTGCATATATACAGGGTTAACGATCTAGTATGCAACAACATAAAACATGATGCAGCATGGTGTTAATAAATAGTACATGAGCCATCTCAAAATTAAAAATCAAACTTTTAGAGGTTTGGTGTAGTCTGCTAGGTCTGCTATAGGTCTGCTAGGAAGGGAGTTCCAGGATTTTGACCCTGCAAGAGTTGAATGGTGATATAGTTCAAAGATAGAATGGCGTGCGGCTTAGAGGGGAACTTGCAGATGATAGTGTTCTCATGATTCTGCTGCCCTTGGCCTTTTAGGTGGTAGAGTTCACAGGTTTGGAAGATGTTGTCAAAGGAGCCTTGGAGAATTGCTGCAGAACACCTTTTGTAGTTGGTACACACTGCTGTCACTGTGTATCAGCGGTGGAGAGAGTGAGCATTTAAGGTGGTGGATGAGATGTCAGTCAAACAAGTTGCTTTCCCCTGGATTGTGTTGAGCTTCTTGTGTGCTCATGCAGAATGTGAAAAGCATTCCACCTCACTCTTGTGTCTTGTAGGATGGTAGACAGGCTTTGGGGAGTCAGGAGGTGAATTATTCAGCACAGAATTCCCAACCTTTGATCTTCTCTTGTAACTGGCTAGTCCATTTCAATTTCTGGTCAATGGTAACACCCAGGATGTTGACAGTGGAGGATCAAGCTATGGTGCTGCCATTGAATATTAAAGGGAGATGGTTAGATTCTCTCTTATTGGGGATGGTAATTGCTTGGTACTCATGTAGCATGAATGTTACTTGTTACTATTGGCCCAAACCTGAACATTGTCCAGGTTTTGTTACATATGGACAGAAAATGTTTCAGTAGTGTGGAGTTATGATTGCACTGAATATTGTGCAATCATCAGTGACAATCCCCACTACTGATCATATGAAGAAAGGAAGGTCATTGATGAAGCAGCTGAAGATGTTTGGGCTAGGACACTATCCTGAGGAACTCCTGATGTCCTGAGACTGTGATTGATCTGCAGCAACAACAACCATCTTCCTATGTGCTAGGTATAACTAACCTGTGAAGCATTGTCCCCCTGAATCCCATTGACTTCAGTTTTGCCTAGGCTCCTAAATGCCATACTCAGTCAAAACCTGCCTTGATGTCAAGGGCAGTTACTCTCACCTCACCTCTTGAATTCAGCTTTTTTGTCCATGTTTGAACAAGGCTGTAATGTGGTCAGGAATTGAGTGGCCCTGGTGGAACTCAAGCTGAAAGTCAGTGAGCAGGTTATCACTGAATAAGTGACACTGTTGAGGACCCTTTCCATCACTTTGCTTATGATCGAGAATGAACTGACTGGGCAATAATTGACCGGGTTAGATTTCTCCTGTTTCTTGTCAACAGTACATACCTGGTCATTTTTTCCACGTTGCCAGGTAGATGCCAGTGTTGTTGCTATACTGAAACAGCTTGACTAGGGGCGCAGCTGGCTTTGGACCAGGAATCTTTAGTACTATTGCTGGAATGTTGTCAGGGTCTATAGTCTTTACAGCATCCAATACTGTGAGCCATTTCTTGATATCATGTTCAAGTGAATCAAATTGGCTGAAGATTGATGCTTGGTGAGGAGGTATAGTTGGATCATCCACTCAACACTTCCGGTTGAAGATGGCTACAAATGCTTATCTTTTGCTCTGATGTGCTGGACTCCCTATCATGGACAATGGGGATGTTTTGTGGAGTCTCCTCCTCCTCCCGTTAATTGTTTAATTGGCCACCACCGATCATGATTGGACTTCAGAGCTTTGATCTAACCCATTGGTTGTGGGACCACTTAGCTCTCGCTATCACATATTACTTCCACTGTTGGCATGCAAAAAGTTCTGTATTGTAGCTTCACCAGATTGACCCCTCACTTTTAGGTATGCCTGGTGCTGGTCCTGGCATGCTCTCTGGCACTCTTCATTGAACAGGACTGATACCCGGCTAGATGGTAATGGTAGATTGGGGGGAATATGCTGGACCATACGATTATGGACTGTGTAAGTATAATTCTGCTGTTGATGGCCCACAGTGCCTCTTAGATGCCCAGTTTTATGTTGCTAGATCTTTTGCATATATATCCTATTTAGCATGGTGGATAGTAGGTCTTGTTATACAGTGGGTAGTGTGCCTACCTCTTGACTGGAAACAATGAATTCAAGTCAAATGCCAGGACTTGTTTGCCATGGAAGTAGTGTTCATAACGTGGTTCAATGGGCTGATAAGCAGCTCAGGAGTCCTTTTACCACTCTCTCACTATTTCCCAAGGGAAAAAGTGCATGTGTGAAAATATACTTTAAAAAATAGCATGCTGGTAGTGCCACACAACATGATGGAGGGTGTCTACAATGTGAAGACAGGACTTTGCTTCCACAAAGACTGTGTGGTGGTCATTCCTGCCAATACTATCATGGGAGGATATATGTGTGAATGGTAGACTGATAAGAATGAGATCAAGTAGGTTTTTCACTCTTGGTTTCCTCATCACCTGCTGCAGGCTCCTTCACCACATGCTGCAGGCCCAGTCTAGTAGCTATGTCCATCAGAGCCCGGCCTCTTCGATCAGTAGTGGTGTAGTATTTGGTAATAGACATTGAAGTTTCCCCACCCTCTCCCAATACAGAGTATATTCTGTGCCCTTGTTACCCTCGGTGCTAATTCCGATTGGTATTGAACATGGAAGAATACTGATTCATACTGAATGGGGTTGGTGGGTGGGATGGTATGAAGGGGAGTGGTTTGGATACTTTGCATAGAATAAGACAGGTGGCAGTGGGTTTAAGATGATGTTGATAAGTCTCTTCTGTTTCACCAATAGCAATTTATACAATTTTAAATCCTTGGTGCTTTTGCCTCATGATACAATGTGGCCTAGAAGCTTACAATCTCCGATGCATATATTACCCAAGTTATTGTCAGTAATTAACTATTAGCTGTTTCCTCAAAATATTTGCAATGATTATAACACGATTGTTACATCTTCAGTTTGGATTTCATCAAATGTCAACTAGATTGAGCACAGATGTTTACTACATGTACTAAAAAATAATAGCTACTCCAAAATGATTTCAAGTCTAATCTTATCTGCAAGTTCAGATGGCAGTTCTAATTATTCAGGTTTCCCTGTTGTAGTTCCTGCCATTATTATGACATGATTGAAGAGATTATTACCTTGCACTCACTCTTGGGTATCCATTACTCTCAATATGATATCCTCCAAGCCTTATAATTAGGGTTTATCAAGTCAGAGTTTAGACTTGTTCACTTCAGAGATCAGGCATAAATGCATTAATATCAGATCAGCTATGTTCACCAATCAGAACTTAGGTGCTTCTGCGTAGTGGAGAACCTGTGTCACACGATTACAATGTTACAAAGGTGATTTTGTGTTGATAAAATAAATGTAGCTCATAAAGGCTTTGCTTTTATAATGAGACGACTGCTTGTTCAAACCATCTTGCTTGTTGGAAATAATTACATGACCTGTATCACAATGATGTTACAGTTAAAAAAAGATGATGTGATGGCAGATGGATCTGCACTTTCATGTAGCACCTTTAACATTGTAAAACACCCAAGTGCTTCAGAATAATATCATAGAGAGAAAAAAAAGACCCATCTCAAAAAAAAGAGACAGGTGACCAAAAACCTTGGCTGAAGAGATGGGTTTTATGGAGGAACTTAAAGGATAAGAGAGAGAGAGAGAGCTGAAAGTTTAAGTGGAGAATTCCAGAATTTAGGATCTTGAGATCTGAAGGAATGGGCATTAACAGTGGAATGAAGAAAGATGGATTTGTGGGATTAAATTGGAATAATGCACAGTTCTTGGATGGTTGTAAGGCTGAATGAGGTTACAGTGATAGGCAGGGGAAGGTAATGGAGCCAGGGGGAATTTGTGTTTTTTGAAAGAAAGAGAATTTTAATTTAATTTGGTGGACCAATGTATGTCTGGGTGGACAGGATTTAATCTGAGTTATGCTATGGGCAGCAAAGCTTTGATGAATGTGTATTAATGGAGAGGGAAAGATGTTAATGGAGAGTGGAAGATGGGAAGCCAGCCAGGAGAACATTGAAATAATTGAGCCTCAAGGTAACAAAAGTGATATGATATAATAAGTGATGATGGCAAGAAAACTTGTATATGTCCCAATCCATTAGTTAATTATAATCAGTCTTAATGGGAACATTCATTATACCTCGCTGCTGACCATGACATTCTAGCTCTGATGTCTCTACGTTTGAATTAAAATTGAAGAAATATTGGCTCAGATCTTCTGGTCTCTGGGTCATTGGACTCCAGATGTAACCCCCAAGATGTGTTGTGGGACCCCTTGGAAGTCCCGACTCTTTTGGAATTTCCCTAGAAGTTTGAACTTCCAACGGACATCTCCAACTCTGAGTTAGAGTTGGAAACTTTAAACTGTTACCCAGGAAATATTGGACAGAAAAATCTTAGTCTAACTCTTGGGTAACCTATACAAGTGAACCTCCCAATTGCTCACACTGACCCCACTCTCTAACCTGCCCGACTAGCTCCCACCATCTGACATTTTTCTCTCGCACAGCAGCATCCCTGCCAGACTTCTGACCTGACCTCACCACCATGTCCAGCTGCCACTTCACCCACCCTACCTACTTTGCTCACCTACCATACTCTCTTACCCACTTGCATCCTCTCGTAGCTTTTCAAAGAAGCATTGGGATATTTAAACTCTTTACTAATCGGAATATGGTAGCAGCTAGTGCTGTAAAAGGGTGGAATAGTTCCTGTGCAGATTCTCTTTGTTGATGTCTCCAAGCTTTCCTGTGCTGATTGAGTTTGGAAGGATCCTCCTTTGGTAGATTGCCCAGAAACTGGAGAGTGGGTTTCTTTTTGAGGGGGTGTTGGGGGAGGGGGGGAGGGGGGGAGGGGGGGGGGTGCAGGGGGTTGCAACCATGATCTGAAGCTTTGGGCTAATATTTTAACAATATAAATTCATTGAACCTGCTTTGTGAAGTCACAGCAGTGAAAATTTGACCTTTGTTAGTGCTGCTTCTGCATTTCATTGTTATAAAGGGTGGATGCAACAGCTTTTCTTTACTGTTTCTATGTTTAATTTTAAAGATTTATTATGAGGTGTGAATATCATTAAACAAATCAATGCCAAACATTTAAAATAACTTTTCCCACACATCTGAAACGATTACCATCCAGCATCTGATTGTTCACAAGAGTAATGACACACTGTAGCACGACCTAATTCGTGATAATGTGTTTAACAGTGAGTTCAGAAGCAGTACCGCACAGATTGGAATATCCCTAGGGTAAGGGGTTTGGATGGGAGGAGTTTGTTAGGTGTGTTCAGGAGGGTTTCCTGACATAGCATGTGGATAAGCCTACAAGAGGAGAGGCTGTACTCGATCTGGTACAGGCTAATGAGCCTGGACAGGGGTCGGATCTCTCAGTGGGGGGAGCGTCTTGGGGATAGTGATCATAACTCTATCTCCTTTACGCTAGCATTGGAAAGAGATAGGATCAGGCAAACTAGGAAAGTGTTTATCTGGAGTAAGGGGAAATATGAAGCCATCGGGCAGGAGATTAGAGGTGTAAATTGGAAGGAGGCATTCTCGAGGAAAAGTACTGAAGTAAGGTGGCAGATTTTCAAGGAATGTTTGTCTGGAGTTCTGCATGACAACGTTCTGATGAGACAGGGAGGTGTTGGTCGGTTACGGGAACCATGGTGCACGAAAGCTGCGCTGAACCTAGTGGGAAAGAAAAGGAAAGCGTACAAAAGGTTCAGAGAGCTAGGCAATAATAGGAATCTAGATGAGTATATGGCTTGTAGGAAGGGACTTAAGAAAGAAATTAGGAGAGCCAGAAGGGGTCTCGAGAAGGCCTTGGCAGGTAAGATTAAGGAGAACCCTAAGGTGTTCTATAAATATGTGAAGAGTAAAAGGATGAGATGTGAAGGAATAGGACCTATAAAAGGTGAAGGTGAGAAAGTCTGTACAGAACCGGAAGAAATAGCAGAGGTGCTTAATGAATATTTTACCTCGGTATTCAAGGTGGAAAAAGATCTGGGTGGTTGTACTACAGGATTGAGGCGGACTGAAAAGATTGAGTATGTGGACATTAAGAAAGAGGATGTGTTGGAAATTTTGAATAGCATCAAGATAGATAAATCGCCGGGACCGGATGGGATGTACCCCAGGTTACTGTGGGAGGCGAGGGAAGAGATTGCAGAGCCTCTGGCGATGATCGTTGCGTCGTCGGTGGAGACGGGAGAGGTTCCGGAGGATTGGAGGATTGCGGATGTGGTTCCTATATTCAAGAAAGGGAATAGGGATAGCCCAGGAAATTACCAACCGGTGAGTCTAACCTCAGTGGTTGGTAAGTTGATGGCGAAGATCCTGAGGGACAGGATTTATGAACATTTAGAGAAGTTTAGTATGCTCAAAAGTTGTCAGCACGGCTTTGTCAAAGGCAAATCGTGCCTTACGAGCCTGGTGGAGTTCTTTGAAAATGTGACTAAACACATTGACGAAGGAAAAGCGGTAGATGTGGTTTACATGGATTTCAGCAAGACGTTCGATAAGGTCCCCCATGCAAGACTTCTCGAGAAAGTAAGAGGGCATGGGATCCAAGGGGCTGTTGCCTTGTGGATTCAGAACTGGCTTGCCTGCAGAAGGCAGAGAGTGGTTGTAGATGGGTCTTTTTCTGAATGGAGGTCGGTCACCAGTGGAGTGCCCCAGGGATCTGTTCTGGGATCCTTGCTGTTTGTCATTTTCATAAATGACCTGGATGAGGAAGTGGAGGGATGGGTTGGTAAGTTTGCCGACGACACGAAGGTTGGTGGTGTTGTGGATAGGTTGGAGGGATGTCAGAAGCTGCAGCCTGACATAGATAAGATGCAAGACTGGGCGGAGAAGTGGGATGGACTTCAACCTGGATAAATGTGTAGTGGTCCATTTTGGCAGGTCAAATGGGATGAAGGAGTATAATATCAAGGGTAAGACTCTTAGCAGTGTAGAGGACCAGAAGGACCTTGGGATCCGAGTCCATAGGACTCTTAAATCGGCCTCGCAGGTAGAGGAGGTGGTTAAGAAGGCGTATGGTGTGCTGGCCTTCATCAATTGAGGGATTGAGCTTAGGAGTCGGGAGATAATGCTGCAGCTTTATAAGACCCTCGTCAGACCCCACTTGGAGTACTGTGCTCAGTTCTGGTCGCCTCATTACAGGAGGGATGTGGAAATGATTGAAAGGGTGCAGAGAAGATTTACAAGGATGTTTTCTGGGGATTGGTTGGCATGCCTTATGAGGATAGGCTGAGGGAGCTCGGTCTTTTCTCCTTGGAGAGATGAAGGATGAGAGGTGACCTGATAGAGGTGTACAAAATGTTGAGAGGTATAGATCGGGTAGATTCTCGGAGGCTTTTTCCCAGGCTGCTACGAGAGGACACAGGTTTAAGGTGCTGGGGAGTAGGTACAGAGGGGATGTTAGGGGTAAGTTTTTCACTCAGAGGGTGGTGGGTGAGTGGAATGGGCTGCCATCAGTGGTGGTGGAGGCAAACTCGGTAGGGTCTTTTAACAGACTTCTGGATGAGTACATGGGACTTAATAGGATTGAGGGCTATAAGTAAGTCTATATATAAGCCTAGGTAGGTAGGGACATGACCAGTGCAATTTGTGGGCTGAAGGGCCTGTTTGTGTTGTATTTTTTCTATGTTCTATGTTCTAAATTGTTCATATGGAACTCCTGGCTCTCTTTGCTTTTCCACAATCTCTTGACTTTTTTCTAATAAAACAAAACAGTTGCCTTGTGCCTTTTGATATAGTCAGATCTGTGTCCCTAAATAAGCTTAAAATATGCTGGGACATATTCTGTGTACTTTATTGCCTTGTATTTTGAAATTCCTGTGTCTATTGCTTAATTAGATTTGGCTTAAAACTCTGATAGATAATGAATATATCAGGTCAGTAACATATTATAGAAAGCTCCATGAGTGAGTCTGATCAAATAACTTAATTGGTTACATAATTCACAAGTGGTTATACTCATCCAAGCAGTAGAAATATTTATTATATCTAATGCAGACATCTATTGATTTGTAACAATTTCCCAATAGGTAGAGCCAACTGAATACTGTTTGAGTAACGTAGTCTCAAATACAACAAAAAATAAGCTTGTTTGCACGTGATGACCAGAGATATAGTCAATGTAAATGACCAATGTGTAAAATGTTGGAAAACACTTGGTAACGGTATACAAACAAAGCAGATGTTCTGGTGGATTGATATGATATCACGCAACATTATCCAATATACTAATTGGCTTTAGAGTCAATTGTTTGCTCTGAAGCAGGTAATTCATTGCAGCATATAGCTGTTCTAGAAATGGTTATTCAGAGTTACATTGTTGGTGCGAGTCTAGCAATTTAACTGAGGAAGAAAAATTAATATTATATCTCCTGCTAATAGGCTGAGAAATGCGGCCTATTTGTTTCATTTAGTGTTAGATATTTTGATCATTCTGAAATAGGTTTCTGTAACTCAGGAGAATCATAGTGGTTGAAATATGCTAAACGTTTATTAAAAAAACAAATATTAAATATTTAAGGGAGATAGTGATTGCATGTGAAGTATATAAGGGTAACTATAGACATAGATTATTGTGTCAGTACTTGTATGAATAATATAACTCGTGTTCTGGGAGCAAGAAAAAATCTTATGGAATATAACCACTCAACGTTAGATTATGTCAAATGAAAAGTTGCTTACCTTTGAGAATCGGGGAGAAATTTTAGTTTTATCTTCCTGAAACTTGTTTTAAATCTTGACTTCACCTCTCACAGTTAATTGGAGATAGTCTTTGGCAGTATGGATTATACATGGTCTCTTGGAAGCAGTAGGCTCGATGGTTTGAATGTTTTTATTTTTCAGTCTATACTCATGAACTGACAGTATATTGAAGTATTATCAACTGCTGTCTGTTTTAACACTGGGCTTCCCCTTGGCAAATGGTAACAGGTGATTTGTTCAAACTTGGAGTATGGAAGCATAATAGTTATGTTACTGACTAATAATCCAGAAACCCAGACTAATGATCCAGAGATTCAAGTTCAAATCTCACCATAGCAGCATTAAATGTGAACCTGAATTTATTAAAAGTTAGTATCGAAAATGGAGAAGCTACAGGAGTGTTTAAAAGAGGAATTAATGTCCTTTAGGGAAGAATATCTGCTATTCTTATCCAGCCTGGCCTGTATCATCTCCAAATTCACAGCAATGTGGTTAATGCTCAATTGCCCTCTGCAACCATTCAGCTACATGTAAGAAAATAACTCGCCATCATCTATTCAAGGGCAGTTTGGGATGGGCAGTAAGTGGTGGCTTTTGCAGTAATGCCCACATCCCATGAATTAAAAAAATACATGTCATCAAGTAAAATGAATCAATGATGTTAGTCATGGGAACGATTATTTGATATTCTTGTGATTGCCTTCTTTAATCATCACTTTGTATTTCCTGTATGTGTGAGAGAGAGGTGAAACATCTTCGTGTGAGAGTGATAGTAGGAAAGTGAGGGAGATAATCTAATCTTGCCATTTGATGCTGAATGGTTTAGTTCCACCAAATCATTTAAAGTTTTGTATATTCTTAAGGTTTTAAAGACATCAGAATAATTTTATTCTTCAAAGTGTCTTCAACACTTAACATTTCCAAGGAATCATTATAACTGATTTTCTGTATCTTTTTATAATGCGGTTTAGTTGATGTTGTGGCATCACAAGCCTGTTGCACTTTGGGATATGTCATCTATGTGCTCAAATCCGGCTATTTGGAAGAACAGTTAAAGCACATCAGAATGATAAGATGTTCAATTAAAACATTTTGAATCATCTTAGAGCAATCTCATAATGCCTGAATATCAGAAAAATGGTATCTGATGGATTTTTTTTACTGACACGTTACATTGACTGTTTGGTGCTGTCTGCTCCAAATACGATATCCTCTCTCAATAAATCTAGCATTCCAGCGTAGCACACGCACAATTTATTATGGACCAAGTAAAGTCATTTGTCAGTGTGCAAAATATCCCAGTGCTCTGATCAGTTAGTGGAGGCCTAGGCAATGTTATGGCTCCTTTGCTGTCAAGTTGTCTCATCTCATATTCTTAGCACTCACTTAGGGAGAGTCGGGATGACAAAAATGTACCATTTTGTTTATACCTTCAAAATAATTGATTTGAGTCTACCGAATCTAATATAGCTATTAACACTGTCGAAATGTTAGGTGTAAATACATTAGAAATATGAATTAACAAGTCATGCAACAAATATTACCAGTTGAAGCACATCATTACCCCAAACCTCAACTGATCAGAGATTGACCAGATAATGCTGCTTACAAAAGGTGGCTAACTTCCTAAAAACGTCTTATGACCAAGATGCAGGAACTCTTAGCATAAAGCTTATTCAAGTCATTTCCAAAACATTTGGGTTTGCTTTTCCAATGCCAGAGGCATTGTCAGAGGTCAGAGGCTGGGAATTCTGAGGTTGATGAGTGACCTGGCTCCTTACTCTCCTTACTATCTAAAAGGAGTGTGATGGAGTACTGTGTACTTGCCTGGATGAGTGCAGCTTCAACGCTGCTCCAGAAGTTTTGACACCATCCAGGCCAAAGCAGCCCAGATGATTGGCATCCCATCCACCACCTTAAACATTCACTCCCTCCAACACTAACGCACAGTGACAGCAGTGTGTACCATCTAAAAGATGCACTGCAGGAACTCACCAAGGCTCCTCCAACAGCATCTTCCAAACAGTGACCTTTACCGCACAAAAGGACAAGGGCATTAGATACAAGGGAACACACCACAGTGGAAGTTCCTTTCCAAGCCACACGTCATCCTGACTTGGAACTGTATTGCTGTTCCTTCACTGTCACTGGATCAAAATTCTGGAACTCCCTTATGAACAGCACTATGGGTATAGAAAATACTACACCACATAGATTGTAGTCGTTCTGGGAATTGGGTCACCATTGCCTTCTCAAAGTATTGTTAAAGAAATTAGACTGGTGATATTTGAAGTAAAATTGTGCAGATATTGTTATATTAATCATGTCACCCAAAAAATAATCTTTTAGAGGGCACTACCCAATTTTTAATTGTATTTTTCAAAACATATTTTGAATTGGTAGGCTGTTAATGGAGGAATCAGTGTAAGTATACCTCCCACCAACAATCCAGATTGAGGCACACAGTTTCGACTCCATTATGGTCATATTTCTGTCAAAGTTACACATTTCAGAAATGTATGGAAAAATGAGAGGCTATATACCGAAAGTTAAATTACTTCTTGGCAATAGCTTTAAAAAGTTTCACCTGTTAGAAAAAGCAATGTGTTTACTTACTCAGTCATGCTTTCTTCCCACAAACAACAATCAGTGAGCATTCTTGAATGTAATCCATTTCCAATGAGGGTGATACTGATCTAAGGTATAGATGTTTTGGTGGATTTTGATCTAAAATGGTATGGGTGGAGATACTATTATGATGGCACCACAGATAAATTCCAGGAGTATTTATGTCCAAGACAATAATTTACAACATTTAAATATGAATTCACAAATCATTGACATATTTTGGTGAGACTCTTTTCATTATATTTTAAATTATTCTGATTGTTTAATTTTTAAAAATGAATTTAGTGTTGATAGCCTGGAAATTTGGTTATGTTCATGGAATTAAGCTTGTCAATACACTCTGGCAATGGAAATCAACAAACAATATATTGAAGGAAAAAGAGCACAGCAAGATTGAGAAGTACAACAGACGCAATTTCTAGCAATATTTTAGAGTTGCAATCCTGCAATGGGAGCAGAAATGGGAGCTTTAAATAGAATTACTTTCATATTTTCCCTTTTTTGTGGCATTGGAAAATGAAACCCAAATGTTTTGGAAATGACTTGAATAAGCTTTATGCTAAGAGTTCCTGCATCTTGGTCATAAGACTTTTTTAGGAAGTAAGCCACCTTTTGTAAGCAGCATTATCTGGTCAATCTCTGATCAGTTGAGATTTGGGGTAATGATGTGCTTGAACTGGTAATATATGCAAATTTACAGTGTAGGAGAAGAAATAAATCTCAGTTTGAATTTTCAACCAGTTATATATCACCACTGGTAATATGAACCAGATGAAAGCAATCACAATTATGGACATTGCTCCCACTGGATCTCCACTAATTCAATGTACAATGACCAAGTGCAACAGTGCTGTCAGCTATAATAGGTGATGGCCTTTTTCAGGTTTTAAAATAGGCATATGTATGCATGCACAGGTTGGCAGCATATGCACCAGGAAATCAATATGCACTCAGCCTGCCAAGATAAAATAACCTTTTGTGGGTTATTAGGATGTTAGTTGTTGATAGTATTTCAATGGCATTTTAGTCAGACAACTTTATTGAGACTCCAGAAAAACATTTGGGGTATGTTTGTGGTCTAATTACTTGACGCCACTTTTCATCCTACTTGTATCAAGAATCTTTGAACTGCTAATTTTAACAGTTTCCTATTGCAATGCTGTTATATTTTAGAGGAGGAACAAAGGAAGGATTTCAGCTAAATGTGATTGCAACAGCGATGGCAACAGCCATGATTAACTTTAAGTCTAGATCTACAGACAGAAGCACCTATACAAGGACTGTTGCAAGGGATGCATTATTACTAAACTATGGGGCTATTGACCTCCTCAACCAGCTGGGAGGTAATGTAATAGATTATGCCGCATAAACCACATAAAACACAATTGATTTGACTTGAGTCAGTTCCCTCCCTCTGTATTTCTCTCTATTCCTACCTCATTCACATCTCTGTTGCTTCACTCATTCAGTCACTCTCTGCCCCCCAACACACAGAGTGAGTGGGAATGTGGTGCTGCTTTTACTGTGGATTGACCACATCCATGTTTCAAGATGGCGCCAGAGGGTGGTGACTCTGCGAACTATGTATGATTTGTATGGATAGCACACAAAACAATACTTTTCACTGCATCTCGGCACATGTGACAATAATAAATCAAATCAAATCCCTTTACTTTCAATTTCAGTGGGTCAAAAATCGGGTGAGTGCCATTACATTATTAGTATTTGACACTTTCATCACATTACAAGCCAGCTTCAGATCACAGGAGTGATTATAAAAAAGTTATCACGTGCTGGAACCTGACTTCCAGTCAAATTGCTGCCCAGGTATGGCACCACCCCAATCATCAGAAAATCACCAGAGCACCTTTTTAAAATTCTGGATGCAAAAAGAGGCCTCCAGGGGACATTTGTAACACTAATCAGTCCATAATTTCCAATGTATACGGCAAATGCATGAATTCCGGACCAATCAATTACACCACTTTACCCTTGGCACTTTAAAATCTCACAAAATAAATTTTGTCTATACAGCATTTCTTCATAAGCCCCATTTGATCATTTATATAGTAGAAAAGACTTCTGACAATGAAGCATTCTTTTTGTACTGGACTAAAATATAGGCATAGACCATGTGTTTCAAGTCCAGCAATGGGCTTTGAATATTTCCAGAGGTGAACTGCATAATTGGCCTCCTTGTTGTAAAATTAGTTCTTCTATACAATAGTTTTGCCTTCATGAACCACAAATGGAACTGCTGCATGAATGTTCAGCTCTTATACAACAATCAGCATAGGATCAGATATCGCTTTGCTTGAGGCAACAGTCATGATGTTATCATTTTAATGAAAGCACCTTGTTCCCATTATTTGACCCACAAAGTTGAACGCAAGGTAAGCTACTTTAAGACAAAGTGCTTGAAATCTGACGAGTGAAACATCCATGATGTCTACCAACAGTAGTTCCTGCCCATATGCAGCGCAACCTGGAAAATATTTATTCAGGTGTGGCAAGTAAGATTTGCGTCATACAAGTGGCAGGCAATGGCCACCTCCAACATGAGAGAATCCAACAAACTTTCCTTGACATTCAATCACATTACCATTAAAAAAGTGCTGACATAAAAGCTGACAAATTCTTGGATCTGATGGCCTACATCTTAAGGTTTTAAGGGGTGGTGAGAGGAAGTGGGTAAATTGATTTTAATCTTCTCGAATTCCCCAGATTCTACAACAAACCTTATGGAATAATGGGTCGTAATCCCACTATCTAAGAAAGGAGGGAGGGAGAAAACAAGGAGCTATATGGCACTAAATCTGTAAATAAGTAAAATGCTAGAATTTATTATTAGGAACATGACAACAGGATACTTAGGAAATCATGATATGATCAAGCATAAACATAAATTTATGAAAACGAAATTGTATATGACAAATCTGTCAGAGGTTTTTGAAGTTGTAATTGGCAGGGTAAATAAGGGGAGTCATGATGTGGAGGTGCCGGCGTTGGACTGGGGTAAACACAGTAAGAAGTTTAACAACACCAGGTTAATGTCCAACAGGTTTATTTGGTAGCAAAAGCCACACAAGCTTTCGGAGCTCCAAGCCCCTTCTTCAGGTGAGTGGGAATTCTGTTCACAAGCAGGGCATATAAAGACACAGACTCAATTTACATGAATAATGGTTGGAATGCGAATACTTACAACTAATCAGGTCTTTAAGATACAAACAACGTGAGTGGAGAGAGCATCAAGACAGGCTAAAAAGATGTGTATTGTCTCCAGACAAGACAGCCAGTGAAACTCTGCAGGTCCAGGCAACTGTGGGGGTTACAATGAGTGTGACATGAACCCAATATCCCGGTTGAGGCCGTCCTCGTGTGTGCGGAACTTGGCTATCAGTTTCAACTATCATACCTCGTTCATGGGCAGAGTTTTTCCATCCCACTGCGCTAATTGAGTAGTATACTGGGGGAAATATGAGCAAGAGGCAAAAAATCGGGCTCGCGCCCAATTTCTCATCTCCCCTGATATTGCCAGCCCCGATCTGCTGGCGTAATCAGCTTCGCATCATGGAAGGTTGACAGATCTTTCCCAGTAAACTGGGAGTCCATGGGAAAAAGCACTCCAAGCAGTCTGCAGCCGGCTTCCAGGTGTGAATAGGCTCCTCCTACTGGTGAGAATCAGATTACAGCCTCTGTATTGCACTGAGTACCGTAAACTCACATAACTTCACTGGAAAAACGGGCGAGAAAACCTCCCATTTTCTCACCCATTCGTTCTGAGAAAATTCCACCCTATTTGTCTCAATTACATCATATCTCATTTATTTAAACTTTAGGGAAATAGGCCGAATCTACTCACAGCCTCTTCAGGACAATCTCCTCATCCCAAAATGTCTAGGAAATCACTGTTACACTCCTTTAAGGCAAGCATATCTTTCTTTAGATCAGGAGACAAAAACTATACACATCACTTCGGGTGTGGTCTCACCAAGGCCCTATACAATTGCAACAAGATCTTTTTAGTCTTGTACTCTATTCCCTTTGTTGTAAAGGCATGCATTTCTAAATGCTTGCTGTACCTGTCAGCCTTCTGTGATTTATGTATAACGGCACCAATGCCCCTCTGAGTATCAACACTTCCCAGTCTCAATATTTTTTAAAAAAATTCTGCCTTTCTATTTCATTACCAAACTCTGCAATACTATTCATTATATTCCATCTACTGTGTTCTTGCTCACTCATCCAAATTGTCTATACCCCTCTGCAGTCTCCTCATGACTTACTTTCCCATCTAACAGTTTACTGCCAACAAATAAATCCCCAGGACCTGACAGGGTATTCCCACGCACCTTGAGGGAAGCTAGTGTTGAACTTGCAGGGGCCCTGGCAGACATATTTACAATGTCAGTATTCACGGGGGAGGTGCCGGATGATTGGAGGGTGGCTCATGTTGTTCCGTTGTTTAAAAAAGGTTCCAAAAGAAATCTGGGAAATTATAGGCCAGTAAGTTTGATGTCGGTGGTGGGCAAGTTATTGGAAGGTGTGATAAGGGATAGGATCTACAAATATTTGGATAGACAGGGACTTATTAGGGAGAGTCAACATGGCTTTGTGCGTGGTAGGTCATGTTTGACCAATCTATTAGAGTTTTTCGAGGAGGTTACCAGGAAAGTGGATGAAGGGAAGGCGGTGGATGTTGTCTACCTGGATTTCAGCAAGGCCTTTGACAAGGTCCCTCATGGGAGGTTAGTTAGGAAGGTTCAGTCGCTGGGTATACATGGGGAGGTAGTAAATTGGATTAGACACTGGCTCAATGGAAGAAGCCAGAGAGTGGTTGTGGAGGATTGCTTCTCTGAGTGGAGGCCTGTGACTAGTGGTGTGCTGCAGGGATCGGTGTTGGGTCCATTGTTGTTTGTCATCTATATCAATGATCTGGATGATAATGTGGTAAATTGGATCAGCAAGTTTGCTGATGATACAAAGATTGGAGGTGTAGTGGACAGTGAGGAAGGTTTTCAAAGCTTGCAGAGGGATTTGGACCAACTAGAAAAATGGGCTCAAAAATGGCAAATGGAATTTAACGCAGACAAGTGTGAGATATTGCACATTGGAAGGACAAACCAAAGTAGAACGTACAGGGTAAATGGTAGGACTCTGAAGAGTGCAGTTGAACAGAGGGATCTGGGAATACAGGTAGAGAATTCCCTAAAAGTGACGTCACAGGTGGATAGGGTCGTAAAGAGTGCCTTTGGTACGTTGGCCTTTATAAATCGGAGTATCGAGTATAATAGTTGGAGTGTTATGGTAAGGTTATATAAGGCATTGGTGAGGCCGAATTTGGAGTATTGTGTACAGTTTTGGTCACCTAGTTACAGGAAGGATGTAAATAAGGTTGAAAGAGTGCAGAGAAGGTTCACAAGGATGTTGCCGGGACTTGAGAAGCTGAGTTACAGAGAGAGATTGAATAGGTTGGGACTTTATTCCCTGGAGCGTAGAAGATTGAGGGGAGATTTGATAGAGGTGTATAAGATTTTGATGGGTATAGATAGAGTGAATGCAAGCAGGCTTTTTCCGCTGAGGCTAGGGGAGAAAAAAACCAGAGGGCATGGGTTAAGGGTGAAAGGAGAAAAGTTTAAAGGGAATATTAAGGGGGCTTCTTCACACAGAGAGTGGTAGGGGTGTGGAATGAGCTGCCGGATAAAGTGGTAAATGCTTTTAACATTTAAGAAAAACTTGGTCGGGTTCATGGATGAGAGGGGTGTGGAAGGATATGGTCCAAGTGCAGGTCAGTGGGACGAGGCAAAAAATGGTTCGGCACAGACAAGAAGGGCCAAAAGGCCTGTTTCTGAGCTGTAATTTTTCTATGGTTTCTATGGTTTCTAAACTGGATGTATAACACTGTAATCCCCTCATCTAACTTATTGGTATAGATTGTAACTAGCTGAAGCCCAAATACAGATCATTGTGCTACTCTACTAATTAGAACCAACTTAGAAATGGCTCATTTATTCCCATACTCTGTTCTCTGTCCATTATTCAGATCTCAAACTAAGCTAATATATTACCTCAATCCCATGAGCCCTAATTTTGTGTTGTAGCATCATGCGTGGCATCTTGTCAAATGCTTTTTGAGAATTCAGATACACTGTTGCCACCGGTTCCCCTTATTTACCCTGCCAATTACAATCTCAAAAACCTCTGACCGATTCGTCATACACAATTTCCCTTTCAAAAATTTCTGTTGATCTGCTTAATCATACCATGATTTTCCAAGTGCCCTGTTATGTCCCGAATAATAAATTCTAGCAATTTTTACTTATTACTGATGACAGGATAACTGACATCTAGTTCCCTGTTTTCTGTCTTCCTCCTTTCATGAATAGTGAAATTGTGTGTGGGTGGCATGGTGGCACAACGGTTAGCACTGTTGCCTCACAGTGCCAGGGACTTGGGTTCGATTCCCGGTTTGGGTCACTGTCTGTGTGAAGTTTGCACGTTCTCTCTGTGTTTGCGTGTGTTTCCCCTGGGTGATCCAGTTTCCTCTCACAGTCCAAAGATATGCGAGTTAGGTGCATTGGCCATGCTAAATTGCCCTTAATGGCCCAGGATGAGTAGGTTAGCAGGATTAGCGGGGTAAATATGTGGGGGTAAGGGGATAGGGCCTAGTTGGGATTGTTGTCGGTGCAGGCTCGATGGGCCATATGGCCTCCTTCTGCACGATAGGGATTCTATGATACTTTCTAATCCCTGGGGATTGTTCTACAATCTGGGGAATTCTGGAAGTTTCGAACCAATTCATCCATTCCCTCTTGCAGCCTCTCAAAAACCTAGTATGTAGACCATCAGGTTCAAGGGATTTGTTGGCTTTTACTCCCATTTATTTCACCAGTTTTTTTTGAACTAATACCGTTTTTCTGCTTCCACCTTTTTTTAAGTCTTCATTCTCACTAGACCCTTGGGGCTGGAGTTTCATGTGGGAGTTGGACGAATTCCTCCATCTCAGGATTGCTGGCAGCTGGGATCTTCTGAGAGTTCAGGTCTGAAGTCGTCTAGAGGAGGGCTTCCACTAAGAGGCAGGCTGAGTCCAGGGTAGGCAGGTAAAAATGCCCGCTTTTGTCCCCAAATCACCCTGGCCTGGTGCTTCCAGGGCAATCAGTATCTCACCAACTCAGTTCAACCTTCTGACCACTTTAAACACCCACCTCTCTCATTATCCATTTTGAGAACAGAACTCAGAAGCCCTGTTACAACAGTTTGAAGCCATTGAATAGCCCTTTAAACTCCAAGTGATCAAGTAGACATTTTGTTGTTACAACTGCTTTAATGCACTTACAAAAGTATTAGGCAGTTGGCTTGCAGCCAAGAGACCATAGAACTCACTGAATTAATAAATAGACTTTCAAACTGCTGCCTCAACAAATGTCTAGACTGAATACATAAGAGCAATGGGTAAAGATGATGAAGCATTTACACTTGATTATCATATTCAACTGTACAGTGAAATGTGCTCTACTTTTTTATCCATTGGATGAACTTTATTTAATTCATCTGAAGGCTTTTCCACATTTCCAATGTTGTTCTTTTACTTGACAGCTTGCCAGTTGGCAGAAATAATAACTTGGCAAACCTGTTGTTTAAGCTGGGGTATCACAGAAGTGTCATAACTCACCTGACTGAACACAGATGCAACCTATGCTACAGCATTTACTGATGTAAAGGAAGAAAATCTACTGTACTAACCTTTTAATCACTTTGAACCTCCAATCTGTGGCCCTCCCTCCCCACTGCTGGTGTGAAACCCAAAAGCTGCTATAGCCCAGCCGCTTCATGAAAGTTAAAAAAATCTTAGCTGGGGTGGGTTCTCAGTTCACCCACAACGCTATCAGTTTCACCCTTAATAGCAGTGAGTGGGTCCTGGGACCCAGCCCCTACCCTACCCTCATAAAAATGGCGAAAGCTTTATTCGGTGGCCATTTTTTTCAATCCCACTTCTGTTTGGTCCTGATCGGACCTAAGAAAATCCAGTCCTTAGTCTCCCACTCCTTCCAGAATATTAACTGTGTCGTCTACAGTGAAGACAGGTGCAAATTTCAGGAAAGTTTTTACCATTTCCTTAGTCCCAAAAATTTATAATGGGAAATATGTCTCTAAGAAACTTACACTTCCTTTCACCAATCGCTTCCTTTTTACATATCTGTTGAAGCTTTTAGACCCTGTTTTTATGTTCCTTGTAAGTTTACCCTCTCATTCTAGTTTTTATTTCCTTATCAATTTCTTGGTCCTCCTTTGCTGAATTGCTGAAATACTCCTCATGTTTAATTTCCTTTTGCGAACAATATAACCCTCTTCCTTTGATCTAAGTGCTATCTTTTATTTTTCTTTGTTATCCACAGTTGGACCATGTTTCTCTTTATTCCTTAAGAGAATGTATATTTGAGACAGTGAAGAAAAACTTTATGGGGCAGGATGGTGTATGGGGAAGGGGTTGTTTTTCGCAATGTTATATTAGAAACTCAGTTATAAGATTTTTGAAGGAATTCCAGACTTTATTAGTTTTGGGAAGAATGTGAAAATTGTAAACGTCAAGAATGGCACTGCTGGTGACTTGGTTGTGTGTCTTTTGCTTTTGCTTTTAAATAAATTGAACTATAAATTTTAGTATGAATGGTTGACAGTGTGATATTTACTACCTTTCACAGTGCACATGAGAACATTGTGATCATCCCATCGAGCATTCCATACCATATACTGTAGTAAAAGTGTAATTGTTAATCATTCTAGCAGTATTATGCATTACTTTATCATCAATCATCTAAATCATTTTCATACCCTACATTTTTCTAAAGATGAAAAATCCCTGAAATGCTGCTTTTTCTGCTAAAAGACTGACTTCTTATTGAAAATACTTTCTGAGAGTGAGCTACATATACATTAGGTTTTCTGAATTAGTACCCTCCCTCGAGGAATTCTGCAAGCTTTTACTGTTGTCGTGACCATCAGTGTTGTGAGTTGCTATATCATCTTGAGGCTAAATGCCTATGTACTTAAATGTCCCCCATGTATGGGGTGGCACAGTGGTTAGCATTGCTGCCTCACAGCGCCAGGGACCCGGGTTTGATTCCCGGCTCGGGTCACTGTCTGTCCGGAATCTGCGCGTTCTCCCTGTGTCTGCGTGGGTTTCCTCCGGGTGCTCTGGAAAAATGTAGGGTATGAAAATGATTGAGATGATTGATGATAAAGTAATGCATAATGCTGCTAGAATGATTAACAATTACACTTTTACTACAGTATATGGTATGGAAGGCTAGATGGGATGATCACAATGTTCTCATGTGCACTGTGAAAGGTAGTAAATATCACACTGTTTCCACCCATCTCTGAGACACCCACAGTCCAAAAGACGTGCTAGTTAGATGGATTAGCCATGCTAAATTCTCCCTCGGTGTACCCAAACAGGCGCTGGAGTGTGGCGACTGGGGAATTTTCACAGTAACTTCACTGTAGTGTTAATGTAAGCAGACTTGGGGTATTAATACTTAAACTTAATTGTACTTGCTTATGAATGTTTTGAAGTATGGTGAGAGGATATTGGGTGAGAAAAATTAAAATCATAAATGCCAACATATTGTTAAAACAATTTACTTTCGATGATGGTGGCACAATCTACCTTCAGGAATTAGGGGAAAAAAACTGAGGGCCAACCTGAGCATTTAAAATTTCTTGGGTGACAGGCTGGACTAATAGTTACTGTGGTGCTTCTATTCAGTGACTCCAATATATTTATCTGATTCTTGCCTTGATGTCCTTTAACACTGGCACCGTTTGAAGCAATATGAGAGCTGGGTCAAGTCACTGATCCCCGTAGATTCGGAATCACATGTCCTTGGTTGAATCAATTTTGTCGGTTTGGGATGTCTGTGATGGCGTGCAGCTTGTGATTATTGAAAAATCAAGGTGTTATGTCGGAGAGACTTTGGGTCTGAAATCTCTGAGACACGTTGAATGATTTGAAAAATGACAAACCTCGGGCTGTCCTAAAGCACTTTGCAACCAATGAAGTAATTTTGAAATGTTGTCACTGTTGTAATTTTGGGAAACACCAGGCAATTTGTGCATGACGAGGTCTTAGAAAATGCACTGAGACGAATTGGAACACTGGTTAAGAAATAAATGCAGCAGAAGACTCCTGGTTGAATAGGATCTTTAAATGCTCACTTGAGCAGATGGATCTAGCTTTGAGTTCAAGTCTCATCCAACAGTAACAATGCCAACAGCACAATTTTCCCTTAGAACTGCACTGATCATCCTTGATTATGTGCTTAAGTTCCTGGAGTGAGGCTTGAAAGCCACGACTCTGTACTTCAAAATTGAGAGTGCAATCGCCGAGTCTTAAAGCGACACAGGTTAAAGTAAGCTGCTGTGGAACGATGTAAAAAAATGGCTTTCATGAAAGCCTGAATAAAACCTAATGCAAGATATACCACATGGGCACCTGGCTTCATGGTTCAATGAAGTAATCTTGAAATGCAGTCATTGCTGTAATGTCGGGAAACACTGGACAATTTGTGCATGGCTAGACCTTATGGTTCCAGTAGTGTGCTGGAAAGGAATGGTGAATAAGGGCTATATGGTTGATGGGGTGTCTATTTTGCGAAATGAATCAGATGCAGGTCTACACTGTCAATGAAAATGGCACAGATCCATTTCTCTCAATAGGAGTAGCATTGGTTTAGGCCTGGGACAATTGTTGGGGGTTCCTGCTGCTCAGCTAAAATGATCTGTCACAACATCGTCCAGATTGCAAAGATTTGTGCATGCACCATGTTTTGAGTGAGAAATGTTTTTCTTTATCAATCATATTGTCAGATTTTTTGACAGTGGAGCAAGCATCAGAGCATGAAGTGTATTTGTTTGGAGCTGTAATTCTATGACTTGACTATCCTGTCAATGGTGTCAATTCTCTTCTTAGTAACAAAGGAGTGTTCTGGATCACAAATGATCATTTTGGTTCATCTGGCCAATCTAATGGTTCAAAAGCAAATCCTTAATTACCCACATCCCTTGATTCATTTTCTTACTTCTGAGATATTAACATTTTTATTTCTATTTAAGAGTTTTATGTTCTCAAACAACATACATTTTCCCAGTCCTCTTTAGCCCATTCTGTTCTTATACCTTTGAAATTGCCTTTATTTAAATTTAAGACACCCGGCTGAAGGCCTACATTTATCACCCTCACACTAATTGTGAAATTCTACCATATGATCCTTTACAATGTGATCATTAGTTAATCCTGTCTCATTACACACTACCAGGTCTAAAATAGCCTGGTCCCTGGTTGGTTCAAGAACATACAGTTGTAAGACATCGATATACTCTAAGAACCCATCATATGTTACCTTTGCCAATTTGATTTGTCCAATCTATATAAAGATTAAAATCACCCTTGATTATTGCAAAAACTTTCTCACAAGCCCCAATTATGTGCTGACGTATACTGTTTTACACTGTAACTAGTGTTATAAACATATAAACTATTCCTACCAGTGACTTATTTCCCTTGTTATTTCCTATCTCCACCTAAACTGATGCTACATTTTGATCTTCCAAACCAAGATAATTTCTCACTGCTGCTCTCATCCTTTATTAACAGAGATATCCCACCTCCTTTTCTTTTCTTCTTGTCATTCTGAAATGTCAAAACCCCTTAAATATTCAGTTCCTAGCCTTGATCACTTTGTGAACAAGCTGCAGTGGCTATCATATCATAGACCCATTTAGTTCTATTTGTGCTATCAATTCATTCATCTTGTTGTGAATGAAGCATGATTTCAGATAAAAAGTCTTTGGATGTCACGGTGGCACAGTTGTTAGCACTGCTGCCTCACAGTGCCAGGGCCCCGGGTTCAATTCCAGCCTCGGGTGACTATGTGGAGTTTGCATTTTCTCCCCGTGTCTGCATGGGTTTCCTCCAGGTGCTCCTGTTTGCTCCCACGATCCAAAAATGTGCGGGTTAGGTTGATTGGCCATGCTAAATTGCTCCTTAGTCTCAGGGGGATTAGCAGGATAATTATGTGGGGTTACGGGGATAGAGCCTGGGTGGGATTGTTGTCGGTGCAGACTTGATGGTCTGAATGGCCTCCTCCAGCACTCTAGGGAATTCTATGATTCAATGGATGCAATCTTACCAGCCGTTCACGCCACATTCCTGCTGCAGCGAGAATTTGGTGGCCAGCCAAATCTCCGTTCAATGCAGCAGGATGGGAAAATCCATAGATCCGGAGAATCCTACAGTGCAGAAGGAGGTCATTCGGCCCATTGAGTGTGAACCGGCCACAATCCCACCCAGGCCCTATTCCTGTAACCCCATATATTTACCCTGTTAATCCTCCTGACATTGGGGTCAATTTATCATGGCCAATCCACCTAAGCTGCACATTCACCTAACCCTGTTGGCGTGAACGGTGATAAGATTCCAGCCTTTAATTTTTGTATTTTTATCATTTTCTATAGCTCTGACCCTATGTCCTGGTGTACTCTTGTATATTGACATGCTCTGCATCTTCCTTTCACACTCTGGTTATGATTAGCTACTATTGCTACACTGCACTATTATCTTCTCTTTTTTTGTTAACTTTCTACATTTCCTTCACTTGAAACCTCCCATCGCCACCACTATTTAGTTTAATGCCATTTCTACAGTCCTTTTTAATTGATTTTCTTGGGACTCTGGTTCCAGGATGGTTCAAGTGAAGGGTGTCCCAAGGTGCAGCTCCCTCTTTCCCCAGCACAGTTGCCAATGCCTGATGGATCAAATCTATTTCTCCCACTCCAAGCTCTGAGCCATGCACTGAACTCTCTGAGTATTTTTTACCCTGTGGTAATTTGTTCATGTCTCGGATAGCAACCCAGAGATTATTACGTTCTGCCTTTTAATTTAATACCTAGTTGCTCATACCCACTTAGCAGAATTTATTTCTTAGTTCTTCCTATGTCACCTGCGTGGACCACGAAAATTTGATCCTTCCACTCCCATTGAGCACCAGGCAGGCAACATAGCCTTCGGGTCACATGCTCTCAGTTGTAGAGAACAGTAACAGTATCTATCCCCCTAAATACGTTGTCCTCTTTTGCTACATTCCTTTGTACTCCACTGACCTCCTATCACTCCCTCCCTTGTTCCTGAAAGGGGGGAGGAAGCAGATTAAACAGTAACTTAAAAAGGTAATTTAAAAAGAAAAACATTGTCAGGATATGGGCAAACTGGGACTAATTGGATGGCCCTTTTGAAAGAACTGATATAGGCACTCCTATGCTAGATGAGTCTACAATATAGGCAGAGTTGAAGCATAATTAGAGGGCTTTTTTGCCATGTTTTGCATCAATCTGACTGTAAATGTGCAGTTAGTCAATGAGAATTAACATGGTGAAGGAAGATGAGGGTTGAGATCATTCTGTGCCCCAATGCTGACGTGAAGAAATTGTTGGTTGAAGTGGGGTTTGCTGTTCAGCTGAGGCCAAGCTGAGGACCAGATTTTGTTGCATAAATGAGGTTTGATCAGCAGAAAGAGGGACCATTTCTCATGAAAACAAAAATTATGCAAGGATGCATTTGATAATAAACTGACCAGAAATGTATCATAAATGTATTTGTTTTTAAGATTTATTTTTCAAACACTACTTTGCAATTGTCCACTTATATTTGGTGCTTAGCAACATGCTATACATGTTAGATTCCAATAATCATGAGAATGAGAAAGATCATCGATTGGACTTCACAGATGTTGACAACCTTTCCATGAAGAGGTATACTGGACTTTAATGCACAAATCTAAATAGCTGTGACCATATTAATTGTTGTTAAGGAGAGAGCTCAAATGTATTGCCTTGAGAATTACAAATCATTAAACATATTTTGGGGGTTTATTATGTATTATAGTTTTAAATAAGCCGAGGGAATAACATTTATTGGTAGAGATTTGTAAGTGGCATTTGATTTTAAAACAATACACTGGTACTGGGCAAATGTATTTTGAAAACAATGCCAGATATCTTCAATCCACACAAAAGACTTACAAATATTAACTTGAGCAGCTAATGAAACAACATTTTGGTTGTGCAAGTACTCAAAGGACTTTCAATTGATTTGTCCAATTTTTACAACAAATTTGTGTATATATATGGAAAATAATCAATTAAGATTTTCACAGGCAAATCTAGTAGGAGGTCTGGACAGAAAATACTTAATGCAATGATTTCCCCACAGACGTATGAATTTTTCAATTTAACATAGGTCATTTATGTGGCTTGAAAACGACTCTGGAATATTAATAGCTTTAGTGTAAGCACAGCATTCTAATTTAACATTTCATATTAACAGCTATTTAAAATTTGCACGTTTGATTTTGTTTTGAGGTTGAAAGGCAACCTCATTGAAGTCTTGGCTCGAGTATGTTCACCTTGGATTACTTTTATCCAAAATATGACAGCATTCCGCTACTTAGAGTCTGATTTTCCTCACTCTTGGGTTAATTCTGCTTTCATCTCACATGCTTTACGTGAGACTTTGCTTCGATGGAGGTGGATTAATAAAATTACTTTTGGCACATGATTGCTTTTGCAAGCAGCCCGTATTTGAATTTTATTCCCCAGGGCATAATAAAGATCTACTGCTATCATCCATTTTGCCCAGGTGGAGGACAAGACCGCAACAAAATATTGTTTAATATATACTGTACACGCAGCAATATCCTTTGCCACTGCAACAATCCAAATTAAATTTCTTTCTCTCAAAAGTAACTCATGTTGTACACACCAAGATGACAGGATTTTTAAGATGTTAACTGAAGTGTACACTTGCATATTTGATTAGTTGCATTTACCAGTATTGGAGTTGGGATAACAGGAGAAAGGTAGAATGTTCTGCTGCCTTCCAGTGAATCTATCAGGCATCAGCAAACTACTGTGGATGCTGGAAATTGCAAATAAAAACAGAAACTGCTGGCAATACTCAGGGGCAATCTTACCAGCTTGTCATGCCAGTCGATCAGCGTGGTGAACCGGTAGGATCGCAAGAGAAGCGGAAAATTGGATTCGCGCCCGGTTTCTCGTCTCTCACGAGACTACCGATCCTGTTACACCGGCGTAATCAGCCATGCGCCTGAGAAGGGCGCGAGGCTGATTTAAATATTTATAAGTTAATATAAATATTGTTAGTGAGCCCGGAATGCAATCGCCCAGGTGCACTTGCCTTAAAGGCCTCGCCGGTGGAGGTCCTTACCTGCAAGGATCACGTATGGTCCCTCACCAAGGGGGACCTGATGTGATGGTCTTTCTGGTGGGACCAGAGACCATTGAGGCCCCCCACATGGTTGGAGTTAGGGGGGGGGAAGTGCCCCTTGGGCAGTGCCAGCCTGAGGCTCTAGCACTACCAGTCTCGGCACCCATCAGGGGCACCTATTGGCTGGGGGGCACGATTGAGGGAGTGGGGGAAGGTGCTATTGGGATGGCAATCCAGGGCCACAATCAGAGTGGTGCTCATAACTGGGGGTGTGGGCAGGCGATGGGGGGTTGGGTGTGCAATGTCCAGGGCAGTGGGTGAGTGATAATCTCCCAGTGTACTGTGTACTCTTGACACCATTCATTGAGCTATTGGGATGCATGCGCAATAGTACCCTCTAGCAGTCAGCAGCCGGCTTCCCAATATGAATAGACTCCATCTACTCCCCCTACTGGTGAGAATGACACTTTGCCTCATTTTTGTTTCTAAGTGTCATAAGATTTGATATTTTGTCTTGCTGAAAAACGGGTCTGAAATTCATCAGTTTTCATGCTCGTTCGGCACTTGGAATGTTTTTGGTAAGATCTTCCCCCACTTAGCGTTTTTGGCAGCAGCTGTAGAGAGAATGAACAGAATTAATGTTCCAGGTCAATGACCTATTGCCAGAATTTTTTCTGAATAAGGGTTACCAACCTGAAGAAGTAACTCTTTCTCTCTCCACAGATGTTGCCAGCCTTGCTGAGTTTTTCTAACATTTTCAGTTTATAAAAGTATAATTTTATGTACATAATAAAATGCAACTCCTCGTCTTGATTTTTTTTACTCCATTTGTTATACAAACATAATTCTTTACAAAAGCTTGCCTTTAGAGTGCTGAATAGCATCAATGTACAAAGCCACTTGTTATACCTTCTGGTTACTTGTTTCTTCAAAAATGCAGAGCGTATCTTCAATTGAACTGCTTCCTCAGAGTGCTGTTTATTAGAGAAAGATGAACAGTGCCTCCTTTGTATGGCGTTAACCATTGTACTCTAGTACGCGTTCGCCAAGACACTGAAAAGCTTTGGGATATTTAAACAGCCTTTCAATGTGAGTGATTGAGTGTATGGATGGATAAGTGGGTGAGGTAAGTGACATCTGGGTTAGGGGGGTTGGGCAGTAGTTGGGTAAGGTCGCCAAGGATTGCTCAGTCAGGTTCGGTCAGTGGAAGGGTGAAGACAGAAGTCGGATGATGGGGGTAGTCCGAGCAGATGGGAGGAGAGTGGGGGATCAGGGGAGCGAGGGTTTCGCAGGTGTTGGGGCTAGTCAGCTTGAGTTGGGGGCTATCAGGATGGAGAGAATTGGTGGGAGATGTTTTGGGGGGGGGAGAATGGGAAAAGGAGGAGTAGGGGAGGGTCAGTTGTACAATTACCCAGGAGTTAAATAAGGATTTTTCTGCCTAACATTTTCTGGGTAGCTACTGAGGGGAGTAGGTTGGGACTGTCCAAAGTTTCTGACGCTAACTGAAGAGTTGAAGATTTTTTCAGAGCGTTCTTGGGAGCAGGAACGTTGTCCTTTGGAAGTTGCAACTTCCCGGTCAATTCCCATGGATTCACTGCATTGGGATTTCTGAGGGGTACCAAAACACAACTTGGGGGTATTCTGACGATATGGTCTTTGACCATTGGGAGATGTGAGCCATTGTTGTTTGGCACATGACTGTACGTGGCACTTCAAGATCTATATTCACAAAGCAATTCATTCCCTGATCTTTACGAATAAAGTAACTATATAGCTCCACTTTTTATTTTTCCAGTTCAAAGTTAGTTCTACTAGGAACATAAATGGTGTTGTGTGTGTCTGTGTGTGTGTGTGTGAGTGATTGATATATAAATGTAAGGACCTGTATTTGAAAAGAAATTGCAGTTAAACCTGTCGGAAACCTTTTAGATATTAATATCCTCAATCAATCTATAAGAACAATGAAGCAATGGCAAGAGCTAATAATGACAGATAGACAGAATACTGGTATGAAATGGACTAATTGAGCATAAACTGATAAGAGTTCAGATTTTGGCCCCCATTTAACAGATATTTAAATTTAATTCTCTGCAAGTAATATCTGACAGCCTCAGTTAATGGTTTGATGTCACAACCTTATTTGTCATATTTACTATCCAATAATGAATTAAACAGGATTCTTTTTATGTATGCAGATCATTTTAAAGCCAATTGTAAGCAACAAACTGCTAAGAGGTGTTCAATGGTGCAAATACTTTTATTTCTGAAATGTTTTCATGGCAAAGTTTTCTTCAAAGATCGAGTTTATATTGATCGCCTGAAGCAAAGGTGAAAATGTCATCTGAAAACTGAAGGGTAATAATATTAAATAAAACTTCCACTGATCCTTCCATGGATGCCCTTTGTCTCTTTCTATGAGGAAACTGGAAACTATTCATAAAGTTTAACCAGCACTAAATGGAAAGGTACCCTATTGTGCAAGAAAATGCTTAACATAAATTATGATCTAATTAACATTTGCATAATGATATAGACTTCCTACTGCTTGTAGTGCTAATTAGCAAATGACAAATGAGTAAGCATTAATATTTCATTAAGATGTAAGGTACTATAAGCAAGATTTACAATGAAAAATCAAACTGGCCCGAACAACATGCATGAAATAAAATATTGTCAAGTGTTCAACATATTTTGGTTGATCTCATTCTTCAGTATTTTGTACTTTTTTTGGCTTAATATTTGTGACTTAACAATTAATTTCCTCCATTTTCATCAGAATGATTAATTGTTAAAAGTCTCCAGTTCATCAGTTATGCCTTAACAGTATACAATTCCCAAAGGATAAACATAGTTTATAACAGTTAATACTGCAAGAAAACTAGCCATAATTAAAATTACATTACACATTATTTATTATGATTAAACATCAAAACAAGAACTGTAATGTTACACAAATGTGAAAGCCAAATTACATTCCATTAAACCAGCCCTACCATATACTTCAATAAACTTGTGTGATATCTTCTAAGATGTATTGAAGTAAACCATTCAACATCATAGAAATACGAAAAATAGGGGCAGGAGTAAGCCATTTTTTATTTATTAGTGTCACAAGTAAGCTTATATTAACACTGGAATGAAGTTACTGTGAAAATCCCCTAGTCGTCACACTCCGGCACCTGTTCGGATACATTGAGGGAGAATTTAGCATGGCCAATGCACCTCACCAGCACATCTTTTGGACTGTGGGAGGAAACCAGAGCACCCGGAGGAAACCCACGCAGACACAGGGGGGAACATGCAAACTCCACAGTGACAAACAGGGAATTGAACCCAGGTCCCTGGCACTGTGACGCTGCAGTGCTAACCACTGTGCCACTGTGCCATCCTTTTGGCCCTTTGAGCCTGTTCCACCATTCAGTATAATCATGGTTGATCCTCTAATTCAACACCATACTCCCACTCTCTCCCTATACCCCTTGACACCAATAGAATCTAGAAATCTCTATTTTTCCTTCTTAAATATATTCAGTGACTTGGCTTCCACAGCCATCTGTGGTAGCGAATTCCACAGTTTCACCAACCTCCTCATCTCAGTCCTAAATGGCCTACCCCATATCCTGAGACTGTGACCCCTTGTTCTAGATCTCCCAGTCAGAGGAAACAACATCTCTGCGTCTAGTCTGTCCAGCAATGTCAGAATTTAAATGTTTCAATTAGATCCCCCCTCATTCATTCTTCCAAATTCCCGCGAATACAGGCAAAGTCAACCCACATCTCTCCTCATAGAACACACCTGCATCCCTGGAATCAGTTTGGTGAACTTTGCCACACTCCTTCTATGGCAAATATATCTTAGATAAGGTGACCAAAATGGCACACAATACTCTAAATGTGGTCTCACCACAGCTGCAATAAGACATCCTTGCTTCTGTACTCAAGTTGCCTCACAATGAAGGCTAACATATCATTTGCTTTCTTAACTGCTTTGTGCACCTGCCTACTTGCTTTCAGTGAAGGTACATATCTTAGAGGTCATCTTGTGAGGCTTCAATTGTTCACTGGCCATATTATAACTGTAAGTGATGCAAAAATAAACTTTAAGAAGTTCCATTGTTAGACCTTTGAACCTTTTAATGCTCTCAGCAAATTGAGTTTCATCAGGCCTTTTGCTGACATGAAATTTTACTGATACTTAATTGGCCAGTACATAAAACAGTAGACGCATCTGAGCATATAGCTTTGTTTTTCTGGCCTAGGTAGCATAGAGAGGCGAAAGGATAACTTTGGGATGCCATTTCTGTATGACTTTGCTTGTGGTCTAATTTGCAATAAGATGCTTAGCATTATCATGGAGCAATGCACGCTGTTAGAGATACTTAATGGTGTTAATCTACATGGTGTGCTATTATCTTTGGCCAGAATACAAACAAATGAACTCATCTTTGTTTTTAATGTCCAACATCAAGAGCAAGGAGCTTATAGATTTCTTTGGATAGTCTTAATCTTTGTGCTGATCAGTTGCCACAGTCACTTTCTTCCTTCCCCTATCCTACTGGGCTACCCTTCTTCAAAGGCTCTCTCCTGACCCAACCGTGTTAAAGGACAAAGGTATATTTCGCAAACTTTGAACAGTGGCTTTTACAGCTTCATCTGGCTGTGCAGTCTGATAATCTGTATGTTAAGGTTTCACCTGCCTGAGACTCCATCTCATTACGATTCCCCTTGCAAAGATTGACATGTGGTTCTTGCCTTGAGAGTTTTCAGTGCTTGGCTAGCAATGAAACATGACAGAACCCTGGCTTTTAACCCCTGAGTGACGATCACCTTATGTCAGAGTCAGGCTGTTGCTAATTTATTGATTGCCTCTAGCTGTTGCTAGGTTAATTTGATTGGTTCTTAGGCCATAGTGTCTCTTAATCTGATTTGGAACAACTTATCTATTTGCTGAGTGCTAGACTCTGCAAGGTTGTAATGTGCCTTTCCCAGAGACCTCTATCAGGAATTCGAAAGGTTCCATTGTTAGAAAGTTTTTCTGAAACTGCACTTTCTCTCACGTGCCCACAGTTACAATCATTGAATTTTAAATGAAAACCCAGACTATCTAACATGATTATTGATACATTAATTATAACTTGAGGCTCATTACTCATACAATCCGGGAGGAGATGGCGGTGTTGTGATAATATCAATGGACCAGTAATCCAGGGGCCCAGGTGAATGCTGTGGGCCGTGGGTTTAAGCCTCATTAAGGCAGCTAATGAATTTAAATGTAATTCATCAAATTCTGGAACGTCGGCTGAAATTTTCCAGCTGTTTCCGCCAGTGGGATGTTCTAGTTCTACCCATGGTGACCACCCTCCATGGGTTCCCCAGTGGCAGAGGGTGCAAACAATGGGAAAACCTGTTGACAGTGGCGGGACCAGAAGATCTCACCACTAGATAATGATGGGCTGCCTCCGCTGTCACAAAGCACACTGTGGGGGCAGGGGATAATCTTGTCCCTGGCCTCCCTAATGGTGTACACAGTAAGAAGTTTAACAACACCAGGTTAAAGTCCAACAGGTTTATTTGGTAGCAAAAGCCACAAGCTTTTGGAGCCTTAAGCCCCTTCTTCAGGTGAGTGGGAATTCTGTTCACAAACAGGGCATATAAAGACACAAACTCAATTTACACAGTTAACTCAATAATGGTTGGAATGCGAATACTTACAACGAATCAAGTCTTCAAGATACAAACAATGTGAGTGGAGAGAGCATTAAGACAGGTTAAAGAGATGTGTATTGTCTCCAGACAGGACAACCAGTGAGACTCTGCAGGTCCAGGCAAGCTGTGGGGATTACAGATAGTGCGACATGAACCCAATATCCCGGTTGAGGCCGTCCTCATGTGTGCGTAACTTGGCTATCAGTTTCTGCTCAGCGACTCTGCGCCGTCATGTGTCGTGAAGGCCGCCTTGGGGAATGTTTACCCGAATATCAGAGGCCGAATGCCTCATGTCACACTATCTGTAATCCCCACAGCTTGCCTGGACCTGCAGTGTCTCACTGGCTGTCCTGTCTGGAGACAATACACATCTCTTTAACCTGCCTTAATGCTCTCTCCACTCACATTGTTTGCAAATTAAAGACTTGATTTGCTGTAAGTATTCGCATTCCAACCATTATTCTGTAAATTGAGTTTGTGTCTTTATATGCCCTGTTTGTGAACAGAATTCCCACTCACCTGAAGAAGGGGCTTAAGGCTCCGAAAGCTTGTGGTTTTTGCTACCAAATAAACCTGTTGGACTTTAACCTGGTGTTGTTAAACTTCTTACTGTGTTTACCCCAGTCCAACGCCAACATCTCCACATCATGACTCCCTAATGGTGACCATGAAACTATTATCGATGTCCTTTTAGAGAAGAGAATTGGCCACCCTTACCTGGTCTGGCTTACATGTGACTCCAGACCCACAGCAATGTGATTGACTCTTAACTGTCTTCCAAAATGCCCTAGCAAACCACGAGTTCAAGGGCATTAGCGATGGGGAACCAATGCTGATCTTACCAAAATGTCCACAAAAAAAAAGGGCAGCATGGTGGCACAGTGGTTAGCACTTCTGCCTCACAGCTCCAGGGACCCATGTTCGATTTCCGGCTTGGGTCACTGTGTGGAGTTTGCACATTCTCCCCGTGTCTGCGTGGGTTGCCTCCGGGCGCTCCGGTTTCCTTCCACACTCCAAAGATGTGCGGGTTAGGTTGATTGGCCATGCTAATTGCCCCTTAATGTCCCGGGATGCATAGGTTAGAGGGATTAGTGGAGTAAATATGTGGAGTTATGGGAATTGGACCTAGGTGGGATTGTTGTCGGTGCAGGCTTGATGGGCTGAATGGCCTCCTTCTGCACTGTAGGGATTCAATGATTCAACCATGAAAGAATTTTAAAATCTGCTTCATATCTGTTGCTACTTCAATACAGCAAGTGTATTACTACATGTGGTTAATACAGAATATAAAATGATTTAGTTAGCCATGTATTAGTATCAAAATGGCTTCCTCGATCTTGTTACTTATTACAGAGGATACAGTATAAAAATTGTCAATTTAAACTAAAATCTAACCGCCCAGACTACCTACAATGTGGAATATTCCTTTAGCATAGCAAAAAAAATATTAGGTCATTCATCTTACGCACTTGCAGGAATTCACTAACTGTCTGTGCAAAAAGCTCCCCTGCCCCCAAACTTGCTGTTCCGAAATCCTGAAAAATAAACAAGATGAGAAGGCCTGTCTGATTTATTGACAATCAGTGACAGAAATAGAGTAAAAATGGATTGGATTACAATTTCCCTATTCATTAAACAACAGTAACAATGGAACAGAAGAGCAGAGCAAAGAGTATCAGTTCTAAACCCTGGTAACCTTCGCAAATGACACCTCATTTAGGTTTGCGAGGAGCTTGCTTTCCAGATTCATTTCAAAACTGAGGAGCAAATGGATTTATTTTTTAAAAAAATAATGCCAGGAACCGATGGAGTCAAAGCATAAAAATATAAAGAAATTGACAGCTGTAGTCCTCACGACAAAATACAGTACACGTAGAAAGCAACATAATTCAATAAACCACAGTACTCAGAAACCGTTGGAAGTAGAATACCTAAAACATGTTGACCTTGTTTTTACACCTTCACTTTTATTGAAATAATGTTGAATATACTTTTGAAGGACTCGTATTCAACAAAACTTTTGTCACCTAGATGCAAAGGCAATGGATTTCCATCCACAAAAGCAATATTTGTCACCAGCCTGAGGACAGTGGACCAATCCTGACCAAAATATGTTACTTATGTACCAAACAAAGTACATGCTAAAGGCTGATATGCCTAGGCTCGCCTTCACCATCTTTAATTTGCGGCAGACTATAATTATTTTCAGCTATCATTGGCTGACCAGTCAATATTGACTGGCATCATAAGAACTTTATCACAATTTTTCAAATATACTGGGCAGAATTCTTCCAAGCATTTGCCGGTCGGTTAAATAGTGGGCGAAGGTGGGGGTGGCAGGGGATGGCAGGGGGAGGGGGGGAGGGGAGCGAATTTGGCAGGAGGCCCAAATATTGGCTTCATGCCAGTTTGATTTTACAGTGAGATCTTTTGCTGGTGCCCACCATGGCAAAGCAGGAAACCTGCTGGAGGCCGGCTTGAAACTCATTTGCATGCCGTTAATGGGATGCAAATGAAGGTCCAACCAACCACGTCTGATCCTCCATGGTGCCATGGTCTTCCCGTCGCAGGGAAGACACGCCAGCCTGGAACAACATGGCATGCAGAAGTCTTAACTCACCTGAGCGATGTCTGGTGTTGCCTCTGGAAATTGGGATGGAGGAAGGCGGCATTACTCGGCCCCAAAACACCATAGCATTGGGTGGGGGGGACCTACAGGTGGATCTTTCAGATTTGGTGTCCTGGGGGAGCTCAATCTTACCATAAGACCACAAGACCATAAGACATAGGAACAGAATTAGGTCACTCAGCCCATCGAGTCTGCTCCACCATTCTATCATGGCTGATTTTTTTCTCATCCCCCATTCTCCTGCCTTTTCCCCATAACCCCTGATCCCCTTATCAATCAAGAACCTATCTATCTCTGTCTTAAAGAGACTCAATGACCTGGCCTCCACAGCCTTATGTGGCAAAGAGTTCCACAGATTCACCACTCTCTGGCTGAAGAAATACCTCTTCATCTCTGTTTTAAAGGATCGTCTCTTTAGCCTGAGGTTGTGCCCTCTGGTTCTCGTTTTTCCTACCAGTGGAAACATCCTCTCCACATCCATTCTATGCAGGTCTCGCAGTATCCTGTAAGTTTCAATAAGATCCCCCCTCATCCTTCTAAACTCCAACGAGTACAGACCCAGAGTCCTCAACCGTTCCTCATACGACAAGCTCTTCATTCCAGGGATCATTCTTGTGAATCTCTTCTGGACCCTTTCTAAGGCCAGCATATCCTTCCTTAGATATGGGGCCCAAAAACTGCTTGCAATACTCCAGATGGGCTCTGACCAGAGCCTTATACAGCCTCAAAAGTACATCCCTGCTCTTGTAGCCTTACAACCTCACAATGTTCCTGGAGGCCCACTCTCTTTCTCAAGAGGTCCAACTTCTGGCCTCAGAATGCTCCCAGAGAGCCACCTTCATTTTCAGGAGATCCACCTTCTTTCTGGAATAGTGGGTTAGTGATCTTAGGCATCTTTTCAATATGTGACCTGGATGTGATGGCGGACTTTGCACTGGCAGGCCTGCCCCTCCATGGAAAACGGTGCAAAACACCCAGTTGTATTATTTATGAGGTTGGGGCCAGAAGATTTGCCTTGTTTCCCTTTGAAATCTGCTACTTTCTGCAATCACAACTGCAACCTTAGAGAAGGCTAATGACAAGATTGCCAGTTGGTGTGAAGGTGGCTATGGCCATAAACTTATGTGCATCTGGAGCCTGGCAGGTTGGAGCTTAGAAATAATTGCAACAGCTATAATTTGCATTGTATTGTTGCATAAGGAACATTTCATTCTATTTTGTGGAGCCCTTTTGTGGACAGCACGTGATTTCAGTAGGATTGCAGGCTTTCCCATGCAGTAGAATGCCATTGACTGCATGCACATTACTTTGCAGGTGCCACATGTCAACTCTGCTGGAACCGAAAGGGATTCCGATCTCTTGACGTTTAGTTGAAGTGTGACTATACACAGTTAATTTTGCAGGCCAGTGCCCAATATTGGTATGGTAGCATAGTAATTATGTCACTGAACTGGTAACCCACAGGTTTAGACTAATGATCTGGAGACTCGAGTTCAATTTGCATCGCAGTGGCTGGGAGATTTAAATGCTATGTTTTAAATAAAAAAGAAACTTATATAAAGAAAGTGTTACGAGTATTGATGTCCAGGAAATCACTGGTTTATTTGTAATAAGCTGACAAGATAAGTCATTGCATCCCATCTTGGGCTTGACCTGATGCTTGATCTTAGCCAAAAGGCCAATTTTAAAAGAGTGGCTATTAATGTTGACCCAAGTTATCATTTCCAAGAACTGGTCTGCCTACACTTTTTTGAAAAAAGGTGCAACATTTGCAATTTCCCAGTCCTCTGGCACCACCTGAGTCTAAGAAGATTGGGAAATTATGGCCAGTACCTCTGCAATTTCCATCCTCATTCCCCTCAATATCCTTGGATGTATCTCATCCGGTCCTGGTGCCATATCAACTTTAAGTGCAGACAGCCTATCCAATGCCTTCTCATTATCAATTTGTTTGCTCCTTAGCTCCAGATAAATAAAATCTGTCCTTGACCCCTCTGAAACATAATCTCTCGCCAGTACTGCAATTTTCTCCTTAATCAATACTGCCATCCCATCCTTTCCTTCATTTCCTGTCTTTGTTGAATACCTTGTTTCTAGAAATATTTGACTGCCCTTCTTTGAATCAGATCTCTGTCACCACAAATCCATATTTCCACATGGCCACTTGAGTCTGCAACTTGCCAAACTAATTTACCGTACTTCATGCATTCACATACGTGCACCCTGACCCTAATTCAGACTTTATTACTTTTTCTCTTACACTGAATCCACAAAAATGTACCATTTCTTATTCTGGTACAAGCTGTCTCTCCCAGTATTCTTTGTACCTTGGTATCTCCCTCCAGTATTACCTCGTCATTCCCACACCTTTGCCAGGTTAATTTAAAACCTCCCCAAAAGCACAAGCAAATTATCCTGTGTAGGTACAACAGGCGGGATTTTACGACCTTGCTCGGGCGAGGCTCGTAAAATCCCGCCTGAGGCCAACGGAGAATTCTATTCTGCGAGGTGGTAAAAGTCCAGCCAACGTGTCTGGTTTTTTCAGGTTCTGTCTCCCCAAGAAGTGAACCCAACGTCCCTGGAAGCTAAATCCCTCCATCCTCCATCAATTTTCAGATGGTTATGTGCTCCCACTGCTTTCAGAGTGCTGTGTCTGCAGGGCTTCCTGCAAATCAAGGACTTCTCTTTTACTTTCCATCTTGCCCGCCAAGGCCCCAAGGCCTCCAGGGCAGTGTCTGAAAACACTGGAGCCTGCTGTCTCCCATATTCTGCTAATCTTTGCACTTACCCAGCTCAAATTCACCTCTCACCTGAGTTTCAACATTGTTCCAGCAACATTGCACCATCTCTTTAAAGAACTGTCCATTGGCTTTAAGCTATGCAGGCTAACTTAAACTGGTTACAATATCGTTACAATATTGGGATTTTTAGCAGTCAATCAACAAATTGGTTAGCACTTCAAATCTTGAAACATATTTGATTGCTTGTAGAATTTATTGAATGGGAATTTGAAAAATAAGCAAATGGTTACTGAAGTAGATTATTCTGAACATTTTTCAAACAATCCCTGGAAAGGTTTACTGAGTTTCTTTTAACACAGGATTTCCTGGCAGCAAAGCAGGTGGATAACATCACTTGAAAATCCTCTACAAGGGTAGAGTCAGAGATAAAACGCATGCTTAAGACAGAGCATGGCATGAGGTAGATTGAAGCAAAATCAATGGAGAGACAACTAGCATCATATCGCTTCTCAAGATTCATGGAGAAGGAAACAGAGAGAGATCTCCTTGTTCAGAAGGATATCATTAGAATCATTCACTGTCTGGAGAACTTTGGGAAATTTCTCCTTGATCACCATGATTGGACAGATCAGATATATCTGTCCATCTCAGTATGTCATTCTGAAGATGTCTCTTCGAATTAATAATGGAAAAGGAAGCCAGACTACAAAGCTAATCTTCTTGTGTTTGTCATTGTAAAAAAAATCATAAAATACTGCCCTACCTATTGTTGAATGTTAAAGGTAAGATGTGGGCCCTTGAACATTACTTAACCAATGCAGCATACAGAAAAAATTGTCCAAGTTAAAAACTAGGTTTACAATATACTATGAATAAGATTGTAGCTCTACTTTCACACCAAGACTCATGTTGGTTTAACTCAACATCCAAGTATTTTAGTTTTCAAATTTCATTGATCGACTTTATGGTTATCTGATATACTGTGACGTATGATATAATGATTGCGTTTGCCATCCTTACTTATGGGAAACCAGTCTTTATTAAAATGTCTTTTATTATAATATAAATTTTCATGACTCCAAAAATACCACTATCAATTACTTGTTATTTATGGTTTAATTTGACTTAAAAAGTAATTGTTGCTTCTGTCTTACCAGTTTTTTTGTTTGAAGTTGCATGCCTTGTGGGATCAAAGGAGTCTATATTCCTGATGCCATCAACACAATCACATTTCCCAAGACAACAATTAAAATGTTCATTATGAGTACAATTTTCTTCCCATTCCTTGTCTTGACTAATGTATGTCGATGTTTCCCCTGTACAATTGCATTCATTTAAATTTATAGATGAGACAGGCTTTGTGAAACCTTCTCTGGTTACATGGTAAATAATTTGGTGATTTGTATTTTCACAGGCTTGTCATGCAAGTAATAAGCGTCTAGCCAAAATGGGATGAAGTGACATGACTAGTGATCCAAAATTACTAATTTGGTCATAAGCAATGAACCCAGGAAAAAAATCTGCATTTGATCCATTTTTACCATAAATAGTGAGATTTAGAAAATACTTCCATCTGAAGAGTCTGAGTGTGTCAATAGTTCTTGACTGTTGGGAACCAAAACACAGCTCAGACCATTTACAAATTTGCCAAGATGCTTGCATTGTCTCTTGTTTAAGACTGTGATGCCAATTTATATTTACCAAGTTGCATGATTAGGTTAACATACAAATATATGAGACGAACGAAGACCAGCTACTTTATTAAGTTTAACCCACAAAGCCACGGTGGAATTCAGCATCATGACACATCCTCATGTTGCTATCCTCCAGCAGTCACGTAATGAGGAGAAAAGTGAAAAAGGGGAAACGATTTCTGGGAAATTCCACGAGGACTGCTGAAGGCAGTCGGACTGTGTTCCAGAGAAACCTAATGATTTTGAGATATATTATAAAATATCCAACCTATCTTTCATATACAATTATATTATCTTGAGGTAGAAATGCATTCTGAAACCTCTCTTGTTTTCTGAACTTGTTGCACAATCCACAACTTATCCCAGATGCCATTGATACTCCACAAATACAAAGTAAAATTTCCTGTCATCTAATCCAGCCCTATGATAGCTTACATACTAATTCTCCCCTCTCGAATGAATTCAAATAATATATCCATTTTAATAAAGACTGAATCAAATGTCCACTTTTGTGGAGTAAATAGACCCAATTCCCAATGCCTAATCTGACAATTAAAGACTTTTAAATTAGGTGTCAAACTAATGGCCCTCCTCTGAACATTTTCCAGGTCTTTTATCCCCTAATAAAACAGCTCAGTTTTCTAGATGAGGCCTAATCATGTCTTGTACAAGAATACTGTAATGTTTATCACTTTATATTAGATTGTTCCAACAATACCTTCCAATATGAGATTAGTTTTTGCAGCATTGATTGTGAACTTTTTAATGATAGCATTTGAATTCTTTTCCCAGATTTTAGTTCAGAACTGGCATAGTATTACATATGCTTGACATTCACCCGACCCAAATGCATAACTCTTTAGGCTAAATATTATCCAGCAGATGTGGGCCAATTTTCCCCATTGCATCTGGATCTGTGTGTTCAAGATTCTAACATCAGAACAATTATTTTTGCTCTCTGCAAACTTGCTGACTGTTCCTTCAATGTCTTGATCCAGATCATTAATACAGAGAGTGCAGAGCAGCAAATCTAATACTGTTCCCTGAGGTACATTGTTAGTAACTGGTCTACACTTAGAACCCCTACCTTCAGCCTACGAAAACACATTAATTCTTTGTACGACCTACAATCTACTTTGTAATCCTGCAGTAAATTTAATCTTGGTGCAACACCTTGTCAGAAGCTTTTTGAGAAACCAAGTGCATTATGTCAACGGGGCTATTTGCACTTGCCAACCTCATCAAAAATTAAGTGAGTCAGACATAACCTTCTTTTCCTGAAGCTAAGTGGAAAATTTGCACTGACCCCCATCTCTGATCGGCTGCTGATGCAACATATTTTTAATTTTATTTAGCAACTTGTCTATTGCTGGAGTGAAGCATATGGATCTATAGGCCCAGGATTTGCTGGGAAATTAGTGGTGACCTGATTGTGTGTGTTGTTATTAGTGTGTGTGTTTATGTATTTATTTTTTAAAAAAATATAAGAAAGAAATGCATTGTCAACCTCCCCTTGAGCTTCCTGAAATATCTGCAGTTGCACTGTTAAAACTAATGAAACTAGCCAAAGAAAGTTAGGTCTGGTATTTAATATCACAAAGATCCTTTCAATGATATTATACCAATGTCACTCAACCTTGGAAGCACACAAAAGGAACTGGAATCTCATTCTTGCATTTGGTAAACTGCTCCTTGAGGTCTTTTAAAACTAACATTTTTATTTCCAACATTTTTTTCCTTTTGTCCTTTATTTTTTCTCTCCCAATTCAATCTTTCTTTCACTCTCTTCCTATACGTAATTTGATTTTAACTCGCCCTATTTTCTTCTCTGTTTTTCTCCTCCTTTCTCTATTCTGAAATTACATTAGTTAAGGAGATAGTCTGTAGGTCCTATCATTTACCAAGGTCCCAGAGGCCTCCTTGATCTTGCCACTCTGCCTTCAACTCACATTTCAGGCAATTTGCAGCACAAGGTGTCTTGAACTGAATGGTGAGGAAAGATTTCAACTCGCAAGGCACACTGCAAGAAGCTACACTCCAGCAAATTCTGGGCCAAACGTTTGCCAATTCTAACTTGCGTAAATATTCAAAAAGGAAAACAGCGTTAGTCTCCCTCAGGTCTGTGCAAATAACACCAACCTTTGGGAGTTGTTACGTACATGAGCAAGGGTTCACAGTACAGCCCCCATCTCTTAGAATATTCTTGGGTGAATGAGATTGGAACCAGCAATTCTAATTGATACCTGACGCTATCCTGGATAATATCGGCATTCCTTTTGACACATAACTTTGACACTTACAACTTAATGACAACAGAGCAGAGGTGAAGACTGATATAAAGCAGCCATTTAAAACCTTTGTCGTGCCATGGTAGTTTATCTGAGCACAGCTAAGCATTTTACTGTTGCTACCACAGTTAATCGCCTCTTCTTTCTGCCCTAACCTTTTAGCTGCTTTGATAGCAACTTGGTTTGCCTTGAGCAGATCATGGTACTTAGCCCTGTTCTCCAGAGAGTTACTTTCTTTTAGTTTGAAAAGTACTTTTGCACAAGTCTGATGTGTCCTTGCTCATGGAATCTTAGAATGGTTTCCTTCTGGGCTGTAACCATTTGGCCTATTGTTGCTGTGCTGGCTCTCAGTAGAAGCAATTCACCTTCTGTCATTTCTCCACCATCTCCCCATATCCCTGCACATTTCCCCTTTTTTGAATCTAATACAATTCCCTTATGAAAGCCACAATTGAATCTGCCACCATCACATTGCGAACCTTAACCACTTGCTGTATGAAAATGTTTTTCTCAGTGACACCATTGCTCCTATTGCCAATTACCTTAAATCAATGCCCTCTGATTCTCAATCTTTCCCCCAATGGGCACAGTTTCTCTCTGTAAAATCTGTCCAAGCTTGGCATGATTTTGAATGCCTCTAACAGATCTTCTCTCAAACTTCTCTTCTCCAAGGAAAACAAAACCAGCTTCTCCATTCTATCTTCATAACTGAAGTTCTTCATCCCTGGAACCATTCTCGTGAATCTTCTCTGCAACCTCCTAACACTTTCAAGTCCTTAATGTATGGTGCCCAGAACTGACGCAATACCCCATCTGAGACCACACCATTGTTTTTCACAAGTTTAACGTAACTTCATTGCTTTTATCCTTTATGCCACTATTGATAAATCCTATGATACCTAATGCTTTATTAACCATGCACTCAATTTGTCCTACCACTTTCAATGATCTGTGCACATATACACCAGATCACTCTGCTCCTACAACTTCTTTATAATTGAACCCTTTATTTTATATGTCTTTCTGCATGCTGTCTACCAGAATGAATTCACAGTTCTCAAGGTTCATCTGCCACTTGTCCACCCATTCCATCAACTTACATCCTTTTGAATATCTACATTATCCTCCTCAGTTCACAGGACTTCCAAATTTTGTATCATCCACAAATTATGAAATTGTGGCCTGTACACTAAAATTTGGGTCATTTAGTATATTTCAGGAAGAGCGGAGGTTCTAGTGCCGATCCCTGGGGAAAATCACTATAAACTTTCGTCCAGGCCATAGAATAACCAGAATTCAGTGTTTCCTATGACTCAGCCAACTTTGAATCTATGTTGCTACTGTAACTTTTATTCCATAAGCTCTAACTTTGCTCACAAGGTTGTTACATGCCACTTCATCAAATGACTTTTTGGAAGCTCATGTACATCATTTTGGTAGGACTAATTTAAATGTGGATTACAGGGTCAAAGGTAGGTTTCTGAAGACTGTGGAGGAACAGAGAGATCTTGGGGTCCATATCCACAGATCTCTAAAGGTTGCCACTCAAGTGGATAGAGCTGTGAAGAAGGCCTATAGTGTGTTAGCTTTTATTAACAGGGGGTTGGGGTTTAAGAGCCGTGGGGTTATGCTGCAATTGTACAGGACCTTGGTGAGACCACATTTGGAATATTGTGTGCAGTTCTGGTCACCTCACTATAAGAAGGATGTGGAAGCGCTGGAAAGAGTGCAGAGAAGATTTACCAGGATGCTGCCTGGTTTGGAGGGTAAGTCTTATGAGGAAAGGTTGAGGGAGCTAGGGCTGTTCTCTCTGAAGCGGAGGAGGCTGAGGGGAGACTTAATAGAGTTTTATAAAATGATGAAGGGGATAGATAGAGTGAACGTTCAAAGACTATTTCCTCGGGTGGATGGAGCTATTACAAGGGGGCATAACTATAGGGTTCGTGGTGGGAGATACAGGAAGGATATCAGAGGTAGGTTCTTTACGCAGAGAGTGGTTGGGGTGTGGAATGGACTGCCTGCAGTGATAGTGGAGTCAGACACTTTAGGAACATTTAAGCGGTTATTGGATAGGCACATGGAGCACACCAGGATGATAGGGAGTGGGATAGCTTGATCTTGGTTTCAGATAAAGCTCGGCACAACATCGTGGGCCGAAGGGCCTGTTCTGTGCTGTATTGTTCTATGTTCTATGTTCTATCACATCAACCGCATTATCCTCATCAACCCTCTCTGCCACTGCACCAAAAATTCAAGCAAGTTAGTTAAATACAATTTACCTTTAACAAACTCATGCTAGTCTCTTTAATTACTTGCTTCTGCCCAATTTTATCCTGAAATACAGTTTCTAGAAGCTTCTGTACCAATAAGGTTAAACTGACTGGCCTGCAATTGTTGGGCTTATCTTTACACTCTTTTTTGAACAAGGGTGTAATAATGCAATTTTCTAGTCCCCTGTGCTTAAGAAAGTTTGGAAAATTATGCTTTCACAGTATCCACTCTCACTTCTCTCAGCGTCCTTGAATTTATCTCATTTGATGCCTTAGCAACTTCTTTAAGCACAGATAGCCTGCCCAATATCTTCTCCTTATCAATGTTAAACCCTTCCAAGTGTCTGACCGACCTCCTCTTTCACCATGACATATGCAGCAACTTCTTCCTTGGTAAAGACAAATGTAAAGCAGTCATTTAATATCTCAGCCATGCTCCCCTGCCTCAACATGCAAATCCCCAATTTGGGCCCTTCTCCGCCTTTTGCAATCCTTTTAGTATTTAATTGCCTATAGAAGACTATTGGATTCCATTTAATGTTAGCTGTCAGTCTCTTGAATTCTCTCTTTCAGGACCAGTTAGACGTTTTGGGCTGAATCCTAACTCCAAAAAGCGAATGGAGAGGGATTGTGTCAGTTTGTCTAGAAATCTGAAACAGAAATCCATTGTGCCTTGAACCTACCTACTTCTGTTTTTCTTACCGTGTATGCCTGACCAGCCTACTCATGGCAGAAAAGATGATCCCTTATATATTATAATGAGGCTGCCTACCTTCATTTTAACAGTCATTCGATTGTTAATACATTTCAGCCAAGGTTCCCATGATTTGGGAAATACAGCAGATTTTTGTTTCTTTGCTTATAGAAAAGTTACAGCGCAAAAGGAGGCCACTCAGCCCATCTTGTCTATGCCAACCCAAGGACACCCATGTGCCCTTTCTAATCCCACCTTCCTGCACCTGGCCCATTGCCCTGTAATTTACAGCACTTAGGGTGCAACAAGCTGATAGTGATTGAACCCATGAAGTTAGTACTGCTTGTAGACAGAAGGAGCAGTTGTATTTTCTCCCAGCCCAACAAGCTACCCAGCAAATGCCACCCCCATTCCAGTGATCTGACTGTCCCCTAATTCCATACTGCCCCCAACCAAACACCACTACCTGCTCCCCCAATAAATACCATCAAACTCCCCCTACAATGTCTCACCCTTCCAATACAACTAGTTGCTCTTGGTTCTGTCAACCAAGTTTCCCTACTAAAAGGCCTGTAGCCTGCAATTCAGTTGCCTATGGGTGGGAACCCAATAAACAAAAAGGAGCCCAAGAGTTTACTGGGTAGCTAGTTATTTTCCTGTTTTCCTATTCTCACAACAGCCCCAGCCTGGGCATCACCTCCAAGCTAAAATCCAAGCCTTTAACTGTCTTCTACCATGTGCCATTTTCTGACTCTTGGGAGACACATAACTTCCTTTCTATAAGAGTGGTTTAAAAGGATTTTTGTTGGTGATTTCCCCTTTGTTGTCCACCTGCTTGAAATCATTCCTCTTAACCATGGCTCAGTTAGTATTACGCTCACCACTGAGTCAGAAGGTTCTGGATTTAAATCCCACTCAAGAGACTTGAGTATAAAAGCCTCAGCTGACACTCTATTGCATTACTGAGGGGCTGTTGTAATGCCAGAGGTGTCACCTTTCAGATGGGACATTAAATGAAGGCCTGGTCTGTTCTCTCAGATAGATGTAAAAATTCCCATGACATTATTTTGAAGAAGAGTGATGCCCCGGCCAATGTTTATCCCTCAATCAACATCACAGAAACAGATGATCTGGTCATTGTCATGCTTCTGTTTTTGGGACCTTGTGTGCAAGTTAGCTGATGTGTTTCCAACAGTGATTACATTTCAAAAGTATTGCATTGGTTGCAAAGCATTTTATAGAATCAACAGTACAGAAGGAGGCCATTCGGCCCATCAAATCCACACCGATCACTATCCCACCCAGGCCTTATTCCTGCAACCCCTTGTCTTTACCCTGCTGATCCCCCTGACACTAGGGTTAATTTAGCATAGCCAATCAACCTAACCTGCACATCTTTGGGCTGTGGGAGGAAACCGGAGCACCCATGCAGACTCGGGGAGAATGTGCAAACTCCACACAGAGAGTGACCCGATGCCGGAATTGAACACAGGTCCCTGGCACTGTGAGGCAGCAGTGCTAACCACTGTGCCACTGTACCGACATTTTGGTATGTCATGAGGCAATGAAGGTGCAATATAAATGCAAATCTTCTCTTTTTTTGCTAGTTTGGCTCTATTGCTGACCTACAAATACAATTTTTAAAAATTGAGCAATCTGCCATACTTAGAATTGAATTTGGAGGCAGGAAGCTATTTTAACAGAGAGGAGAGAGAGGCAATACTCTTTAAACATCTGAATATTCCCAACAGTAGCAAAGAAAATTACCCTGGTTGTCATCAATTGTCAGCTCGTCTCCCTCCATTAAGTTCAATATTGGAGTAGAGACTCCTTATGACTAATCCTAGTAATAGACAAAGATTCATTACAGTTGTGAGATTGTAAAGGTTTCATATCTAAAATTCTAATTGTAACTGTTGTATATTGACAGCTCTTTGAAAAATGGTCATTGACAATTATTTTACAGTTGGTTTTTTTTGCCTGGTCTTTGCAGGCACAGTTCCCTATATATTCCTGATTGCTGGAATTCAAGTCTTGGCTCTTGCAATGTTTGTTTCCCAAATGGTTCAACTTTCAAAACCCCTTGTATGTGTTGACTTCAGCTGTTTACATCAACCTCACTGTCTTAATTCAACTGACCTCCCATGGAATTGATAATTTTCTCAACCCGTTTTTGGAAGGGTAATGTTCATTTCATAGTTGATCATGTTTTTAATGCTGATTTATTATGAAAGTACCCAAATTATCAATGATCACTACCCAGGTTATACCTACAAGGATTAGTACTGGAAACTATGATGTAGTTGCCATTACAGAGACTTGGTTAAGGAAAGGACAGGATTGGCAGCTTAACATTCCAGGATATAGATGTTTCAGGCGTGATAGAGGGGGATGTAAAAGGGCTGGGGGAGTTGCACTACTGGTTAAGGAGAATATCACAGCTGTACTGCGGGAGGACACCTCGGAGGGCTCATACAACGAGGCAATATGTGTAGAGCTCAGGAATAGGAAAGGTGTAGCCACAATGTTGGGGGTTTACTATAGGCCACCCAACTGCCAGCGGGAGATTGAGGAACAGATGGGTCGGCAGATTTTGGCAAGGTGTAAAAGTAACAGGGTTGTTGTGGTGGGAGATTTTAATTTCCCCTATATTGACTGGATCTCACTTAGTGCCAGGGGCGTGGATGGGGCAGAGTTTGTAAGGAGCATCCAGGAGGGCTTCCTGAAACAGTATGTAGATAGTCCACTAGGCAAGGGGCCATACTGGACCTGGTATTGGGGAATGAGCCCGGCCAGGTGGTCGATGTTAAGTAGGGGAGCAGTACGGGAACAGTGATCACAATTCAGTAAGCTTTAAGGTACTGATGGATAAAGATAAGTGTAGTCCTCAAGTTAAGGTGCTAAATTGGGGGAAGGCTAATTACAACAATATTAGGCAGGAACTGAAGAATGTAGATTGGGGGCAGATGTTTGAGGGCAAATCAACATCTGGCATGTGGGAGGCTTTCAAGTGTAAGTTGATAGGGATTCAGGACCGGCACATTCCTGTAAGGATGAAGGATAAGTATGGCAAGTTTTGGGAACCTTGGATAACGAGAGATATTGTCAGCCCAGTCAAAGAGAAAAAGGAAGCATTTGTCAAAGCTAGGAGGCTGGGAACACACGAAGCAAGTGTGGAATACAAGGAAAGTAGAAAGAAACTTAATCAAGGAGTAAGAAGAGCTAAAAGGGGTCATGGAAAAGCATTGGCCAGCAGGATTAAGGAAAATACCAAAGCTTTTTACACATATATAAAGAGCAGGAGTGTTGGCCCACTCAAGGACAAGGGAGGGAATCTATGTGTGGAGCCAGAGGAAATGGACGAGGTATTAAATGAGTACTTTGCGTCAGTATTCACCAAAGAGAAGGATTTGGTGGATGATGAGTCTGGGAAAGGATGTGTAGATAGTTTGAGTCATGTTGAGATCAAAAAGGAGGAGATATTGGAGTTCTTGAGAAACATCAAGGTAGACACGTCTCCAGGGCCTAATGGGATATACCCCAGAATACTGAGAGAGGCAAGAGAGGAAATTGCTGGGGCCTTGAGAGAAATCTTTGTATCCTCACTGGCTACAGGGGAGGTCCCAGAGGATTGGAGAATAGCCAATGTTGTTCCTTTGTTTAAGAAGGGTAGCAAGAATAATCCAGGTAATTACAGGCCGGTGAGCCTTACATCAGTGGTAGGGAAATTATTGGAGAGGATTCTTCGAGACAGGATTTATTCCCACTTGGAAATAAATGAACGTATTAGTGAGAGGCAACATGGTTTTGTGAAGGGGAGGTCGTGTCTCACGAACTTGATCGAGTTTTTCGAGGAAGTGACGAAGATGATTGATGAGGGTAAGGCAGTGGAAGTTGTCTACATGGACTTCAGTAAGGCCTTTGACAAGGTCCCTCATGGCAGACTGGTGCAGAAGGTGAAGTCGCATGGGATCAGAGGTGAGCTGGCAAGGTGGATACAAAACTGGCTCGGTCAAAGAAGACAGAGGGTAGCAGTGGAAGGGTGTGTTTCTGAATGGAGGGCTGTGACAAGTGGCGTTCCTCAGGGATCAGTGCTGGGACCTTTGCTGTTTGTAATATATATAAATGATTTGGAGGAAAATGTAAATGGATTGATTAGTAAGTTTGTGGACGACACAAAGGTTGGTGGATTTGCGGATAGCGATGAGGACCATCAAAGGATACAGCAGGATATAGATCAGTTGGAGACTTGGGCGGAGAGATGGCAGATGGAGTTTAATCCGGACAAATGTGAGGTAATGCATTTTGGAAGGGCTAATACAGATAGGAAATATACAGTAAATGGCAAAACCCTTAGGAGTATTGATAGGCAAAGGGATCTGGGTGTACAGGTACACAGGTCACTGAAAGTGGCAATGCAGGTGGAGAAGGTAGTCAAGAAGGCATATGGCATGCTTGCCTTCATTGGCCGGGGTATTGAGTTTAAAAATTGGCAAGTCATGTTGCCGCTTTAGACAACCTTTGTTAGGCCGCACTTGGAATATAGTGTTCAAATCTGTTCGCCACACTACCAGAAGGATGTGGAGGCTTTGGAGGGATTCCCTCCCTTGTCCTTGAGTGGGCCAACCCTCCTGCTCTTTACCAGGATGTTGCCTGGTATGGAGGGCATTAGCTATGAGGGGATGTTGGAGAAACTTGGTTTGTTCTCACTGGAGCGACGGAGGTTGAGGGGAGACCTAATAGAAGTCTACAAGATTATGAGAGGCATGGACAGAGTGGATAGTCAGAAGCTTTTTCCCAGGGTGGAAGAGTCAATTACTAGGGGGCGTAGGTTTAAGGTGCGAGGGGCAAGGTTTAAAGGAGATGTACGAGGCAGATTTTTTACACAGAGAGTGGTGGGTGCCTGGAACTCGTTGCCGGGGGAGGTAGTGGAAGCGGATACGGTAGTGACTTTTAAGGGGCGTCTTGACAAGTACATGAATGAGATGGAAATAGAGGGATATGGTCCCCGGCTTGGAGGGCCGAAGGGCCTGTTCCTGTGCTGTAATTTTCTTTGTTCTTTGTTCTTTGTTTTACTAGGCTTGTGTCTTTTGAATACTTGGGCTGGGTTTTCCAACTTGGGCAGAATTGGCATGAGCAGGTTTTACAAGTAGCAACTGGGGACTGATTCCTGGCACCATTCCTGGTGCTGACAATTTTCAGCAACATGGAATGTGGGGTTGGTTCTCAAGCCCGCAAGCTGATGTCCCAACATTGCCACCACCATTGCAGAAGTGGGCATTTCAGACTTTGCATAGTTTTCATGGAGATGAGCAGGTTTTGGAAGTTAAGGCAAAAAGGTGGTGCCAACTTTACATTTCATAATAAAATGTTGTGTCATATGTTACATATGCTTTTAATACAGCAGCTAATGCTAGCACTTTGTTTTGGAAAGGCAAGTGACCATTAAATAATCTATTTGTCAGGTTGTCACTTTAGACATATGACAAGCTATCAAGGGACTGAACAACATTGTGAAAGTGAAAAAAAACTTCAGATGCATTTATGTACAGCATCCACTAGATAATATGCTATCTTACATTGTAAAATTCAGTGATGGTGGTGTGAAATGTGCCCAATTCTTTGGTTATTTTTCCTTAAAAGTTCAGTTTAGTTATCTGTTTTGCTGTTCCAAAGTCTTGATGGGTAGTTGAGTTGTCATCAAACGTTTTGATGTATTCCACTCAGGAGGGTTTGTTGACACACTTGTTCAATGGAATCTCATTATGATTGCCTGGCTGAGTTCCAAACTCATCAATGGATTCAGGACAGCAGAGGTTGTTGACACATCTGTCGTGAGCATGTGACTTTGTTTATTTTTGCCAGATTTCTGAGGTTTTCAAAGATAATCCAATGTTGTAAGGCTTGTGTGTTTTGTTTATAGTGGATACTGGGTGAATGGGTGAGGTGCTCTGGGGGTGTGAGGGAGGTATAAGGAATGAAGGAGGCATCGCGGATATGGGAGGGTAAGGGGTGAAGGTCATGGGGCTCGTATTCCACTCTGGAACTGGACGGAAGTCTGAAAGGGCCTTTTAACTCAGCTGTTTCAGCATCCTACCTGCCTCCACCTCCATGTTGCAAGAGACAGCAGGCCAATTTCAACTTGTCCCTGACTTCCTGTCATGAAAAATATCATGGGTAGGCACTGTGTTATTGCAATATTGGAAAATTTCTTAATCCCCAATTCCTGCCTCCAAGATGAAAATTTGACCCATTGTTTTAGCCTCAGTCAAAGCATTGCCTGTGTGAATCTGATAGTAAGTCTGCTTTCGCAGTATTGCTAGCAGGCTAGGATGAAACATTAGTAATGTATTTTGCACCTTTTAAAAAATTTGTTTCCATGTTGCTTTTTATGGCTTACGGTTACAAATAAAGATACAATTTAAAATTTTCAGAGTAGATTCATGTTGACAATTTAGAATTTGTCTTCAATCCAGATGACTGTTCAATTAATCATGACACAAGATTTTAGTTATCTATCCACTGAGTTTTAATCATCAGTATTAATCATCTTTTGCAATGCATCAGATGTGGCCTATGTGCAATGTGTAATCTCTGATTAATCTCTCTTTGTGAAAAATGGTTAACTATAAGAATACAGGATCCAAACTCATGTGATGGAGGTTAATTAGGAGTTGTATCTCTATGTTGGATTAAGTTGTTAAACTGTCTTAAAAAAAGTGGAGAATTTATCCCCTCCAATTTGGACTGACCAAATTTTGGACTAATTTTTGTGTCGATTTAGCTCTTTTGCATTAGACAGGATACAATTTCAATCCAAAAAATAAATGGAGTAGAACAGTCCTTAGAGGTGGTTGTTTTCACTTAAATACTGTAAATGCATCCCTGCCCTTTTTATCCTTCCATTATGGATGAGATTCTCCAGCCTCCCAGCTGCGTGTTTCCCACCAGAGGGAGGTGACACGTTGTTTGCTAGTGGCGGGATTCTCTGGCCTGCCGCTGTCAATGGGAATTCCCATTGACATCATGCCTTGTCAACGGGAAACCCGCAAGCGGGGGTGCACTGCTGGCGAGACTGGAGAATCCTGCCAGCCTGAATGGCCGGAAAATTCCAGCCATAATGTATCCGGTGCGTGGATTGATGGGAATGAAGCACAACTGCGCAATGATTTGTTTGCTGGAGAACATTGCAATAGACAAATTAAATAAGTAAGTAATATACATAATTAATGTAACTTAGTATTGATTTGCACAAGATTGTACCTGTTTCTATCCTCACTGCACTGATTTTCTTACTTTGTTTTAGTTTGCTTTGCATAAATGTAGACATATTTAGACATGACCATTTTTCATTTTTGTGCCTATTTCATAAGCTCGGGTTGCATAACCTAAATAGCATGCTGTTGTATTCGCAGCATGATTTAATTTCAGCTACGGTGGTAAAACGTGGAGAAATGATTTCTAAAGTTTTATCTGGGCTGTCAAGATGCCACACAAATATCTCAGGAACTACTGATTATAGTGCCATAAAACATCCACTTGATTGGCTGTGATTTGTTACCTACAATGGATTATGCTGCCCTAGTCAAATACAACATGTAAACACACAGCACAGAATTCAATACTTTGCTGCTGACGTTCAGAAGAAATTCTAAAATTCCATTTGCTTTTTGCAGTGTGCAATGTTCCACTGTAAAATGTACTCAATTTTCAATCTATCCAGTTACAGAAATCAAAATGAACATAACATATGTGAAAGCTTAAAATACAAAATAGTTGTAATAAATGTCCGAAGCGTTGGCATTCATTACAGCTGGTTTGTTTTAAAATTATTTTCACACATTGCGTGTTCAAGTTCAGAAATAGCCCTACTGATTTTTCAGATGTTAATGACAACAGTATCTATCCTTGACTGATACTTCAGTGTCTTGATGTTTGGTGAGGTGATCTAATTAGCCTTATCTTCACTGACCTACATTCAGATCCTGGTTTCCCAACATCTCAAATTTACAATTTTCAACCTGTGGCTAAATCCTTCCATGGTTTTGCTCCTCCTCCCATCTCCGTAACCTCCTCCACTGCTGCAACCCTTATCCTGATTCTCTGACTCTAACTGCGTACAATATTTCTTTATTTGGACATTAATTTGGGGAAGATTGGCCAGGCCGGAATTTATTGTTCATCCTTTGGTGTTGTCAGTGTTCCTCCCTAATCTTCCTTCACTGGATGTCCTTTCTTTCCATATGCATCTTGGGACTTCAGCAAGTAGTGCTGTTAACACGGGGAGAGGAAAACTAAACAAAGATAATCATTTTGAATGATTCGTAATTGATTGAACCATAAATTATATTTGAGATGTAACCATAACTGGAACTATCTGGGTGCTCAATAGTAGCTGATGTACCAAATTTGGTACTAATTTTGACTTTGAAGAGGTTGTCCCATATATATCTTTAATACCAATGGAACAATCAGCCTAATTTACACATTCTTTTATCACTTTATGTACTTTCAATGAGTTCAGTGTTATATAGGTCTAATGTAGAGAAAAGCCAGCAATGCTGTAAAAACATTGAAGGATAGTTATACTGGTTTCAATGGCCTGGATTTTATATTAGGAATAACAGTGAGACTATCAATGGTAAAAGTAATTATGGAACAAATTAGACACCAACCTCCTGTACCTGAACATGTGCAATTAAATGTGGAAATCCAGAGCTGCCATTCAATGCTCCTCCACAGTGGTTTCTGTTATCTGACTAAACTTAAACTTCTTTCCAGGTACTTAATTTAGTATAACAAACCAAAGGACAGGATTGATTCAAATTCACTTAAACAAACTTTTGTTTATTTAACATTTAGGTGCCAAAGCTTAAAACAGTTGCAACATTTTAACTCTTCCACTTCAACTCTCTAACATTAACTCTTTAACTGAAAATTCTTTAACTGAAAACGAATACTACCCCAGTTTTGAACGTGTTGGGCAGGTCCATTCCCGATGTAGGTTCTTCCTTGTGACTGTCTTCTCTGAAGATGTTCTTCAGGGCACACTTGAGATGATTGGTCTCAAGTCATTGCTGGAGACAAAGGCTGAAACATCCTTCTTTATCCACAAACCTTCCCAATCTTCCAGAAAGCTCTCTGGCACTCAGCCAATGATATCCTCTGGAACTGATCACAATGTTTGATCATGGCCAATGAAGTTACTGTAAACAACTCCAAAATGCTCATCCTAAATTATGTGTAGGTCACATAGCCTCAACAAAATACAGACATCGTGGGAAATCTTGCTGCCAAGAAGTCTAGCATAACCTAAACAACTACCCATATTTGGTCAGCACAGTGAGTGTCAGGTCACAGTCCACAGGACAGGCCACGACTTGCAGGAGCCTTCTAACCTGCATCTGTGTTTAATTATAATTTGACCAAAGTTCCCAGCATGCTTAACTCTCATTGTCACAATTGCTTTTACAGCTAATATTGCCATTGTTGTTGCTGTAGTCATTGCTGTAGTCAGCCCTCTAGCCGGACTTCACTACATGAATTCCTTGCAGATAGATTCAACAGCCAAATGCACAACATTACTGTACTGTAATGATATTGGGCTATGAACATATTTTATGTTTAAGGGGGGCTACCTTAAGATTCAGTATTTTGTCTGGGAGGAATACAGCAGATCTAGCCGTGTAGATGTTTATTTAGCAGTAGGCTTAATGAGTTTTTGCTTCCCAAAGAAGGGGACCTTTGGGGTATTTTCTTAAAGTAATGAAAAGGTGAGTTAGGTATACAGGGTCGTATAGTCATGTAATACTAGAAATGGAGGAGCTAGGTTTATAGCTGAGAGAAATAGTTTTCTGAGTTCAGTTGCTGGAGATGTTTAAAGTTAGAAGCCTACAAGCTGCTCTCTCTACAAAATCTCTCTGAGAGCTCCAAAGTTGTTAACCCAAGTCAAAACAAATATGCCTGGATTTGCTAACTTTTTTTAAAAGAGGGTTTAAGTCTATAAGAGAAATATTGCTGAATTAGAACTGAATAGTAATAAGTTAGAAGTTAAGAGTTTATTTCTTTTCATGTATAAGGATTGTCCAATTTTTAAGAATTAAACTATTTCATTTTGTTAGAGATATATTTAAACCGTGTTATGAATGAAGCTTTTTGATAAAAAGATCCCTAATTTGTCAGTCGAATCACTCCTGAGGCAAGATGTGGAGTTGCCAGCGTTGGACAGGGGTAGGCACAGTAAGTAGTCTCACAACACCAGATTAAAGTCCAACAGGTTTATTTGGTAGCACGAGCTTTCGGAGCACTGCCCCTTCATCAGGTGAGTGAAGAGTTGGGTTCACAAACAGGGCATATATAGACACAAACTCAATTACAAGATAATGGTTGGAATGCGAGTCTAAACAGGTAATCAAGTCTTTACAAGTGCAGACAGTGGAGAGAGTTTAAGCAAAGGTTAAAGAGGTGTGAATTGTCTTTAGCCAGGACAATTAGTGAGATTTTGCAAGCCCAGGCAAGTTGTAGGGGTTACAGATAGTGTGACATGAACCCAAGATCCCGATTGAGGCCGGCCTCATGTGTGCGGAACTTGGCTATCAACGATCCTGAGGCATGATCCTGAGGCAAAGCATCCTTACCTTACATTTAAGCCAAAATAGAAAAATTGTTGGGGTTTTGTCTGGCTTCATAATATACCTTGGGGTTTCCAATTTGGCATCTTAACGGTACTTACCTGTTAGATACCCAGTAACCACACCAGAAAAAGTTAGGACTTGGCCATTCAGGTGTAGGTAAATTTATAATGTGTAATATGTCTTCATTACTCCCAAATAAAGAATAAAGAAGAACAGTACAGCACAGGAAACAGGCCCATCGGCCCTCCAAGCCTGTGCCGCTCATTGGTCCAACTAGACCATTCGTTTGTATCCCTCCATTCCCAGACTGCTCATGTGACTATCCAGGTAAGTCTTAAATGATACCAGCGTGTCTGCCTCCACCACCCTACTTGGCAGCGCATTCCAGGCCCCCACCACTCTCTGTGTAAAAAACGTCCCTCTGATATCTGAGTTAGGCCTCGCCCCTCTCACCTTGAGCCCGTGACCCCTCGTGATCGTCACCTCCGACCTGGGAAAAAGCTTCCCACTGTTCACCTATCTATACCCTTCATACTTTTGTATACCTCTATTAGGTCTCCCCTCATTCTCCGTCTTTCCAGGGAGAACAAGCCCAGTTTACCCAATCTCTCCTCATAACTAAGACCCTCCATACCAGGCAACATCCTGGTAAACCTTCTCTGCACTCTCTCTAAAGCCTCCACATCCTTCTGGTAGTGCGGCGACCAGAACTGGACGCAGTACTCCAAATGTAGCCTAACCAGCGTTCTATACAGCTGCAACATCAGACTCCAGCTTTTATACTCTATACCCCGTCCTATTAAGGCAAGCATACCATATGCCTTCTTCACTACCTTCTCCACCTGTGCTGCCACCTTCAAGGATTTGTGGACTTGCACACCTAGGTCCCTCTGTGTTTCTATACTCTTGATGGCTCTGCCATTTATTGTATAACTCCCCCCTACATTAGTTCTTCCAAAATGCATCACTTCGCATTTATCTGGATTAAATTCCATCTGCCATTTCTCTGCCCAATTTTCCAGCCTATCTATATCCTGCTGTATTGTTCGACAATGTTCATCGCTATCCGCAAGTCCAGCCATCTTCCTGTCACCCGCAAACTTGCTGATAACACCAGTTACACCTTCTTCCAAATCATTTATATATATCACAAAGAGCAGAGGTCCCAGTACAGAGCCCTGCGGAACACCACTGGTCACAGACCTCCAGCCGGAAAAAGACCCTTCGACTGCTACCCTCTGTCTCCTGTGGCCAAGCCAGTTTTCTACCCATCTAGCCACCTCTCCTTGTATCCCATGAGCCTTAACCTTCTTAACCAACCTGCCATGAGGGACTTTGTCAAATGCTTTACTGAAATCCATATGGACGACATCCACGGCCCTTCCTTCATCAACCGTTTTTGTCACTTCCTCAAAAAACTCCACCAAATTTGTAAGGCACGACCTCCCTCTTACAAAACCATGCTGTCTGTCACTAATGAGATTGTTCCGTTCTAAATGCGCATACATCCTGTCTCTAAGAATCCTCTCCAACAACTTCCCTACCATGGACGTCAAGCTCACTGGTCTATAATTACCTGGGTTATCCCTGCTACCCTTCTTAAATAATGGTACCACATTCGCTATCCTCCAATCCTCAGGACCTCACCTGTGTCCAATGAAGAGACAAAGATTTCCGTCAGAGGCCCAGCAATTACATCTCTCGTCTCCCTGAGCAGCCTAGGATAGATGCCATCAGGTCCTGGGGATTTGTCAGTTTTAATATTACCTAAAAAACTTTTGTAATGGAGATTCTCTCTAACAGGTCAACACCTCCCTCTGAGACACTCCCAGTCAACAAGTCCCTCTCCTTTGTGAATACCAATGCAAAGTATTCATTTAGGATCTCCCCTATTCCCTTGGGTTCTCAGCATAATTCCCCTCCTTTGTCCCTGAGGAGTCCAACTTTTTTCCCTGACAACTCTTTTGTTCCTTACATATGAATAAAATGCCTTAGGATTCTCCTTAATCCTGTCTGCCAAGAACATTTCATGACCTCTTTTTGCCCTTCTAACTCCCCGTATGAGTTCTTTCCTACTCTCTCTGTATTCCTCCAGAGCTCCATCTGTTTTCAGTTGCCTGGACCTAACGTACGCCTCTCTTTTCTTTTTGATCAGATCCTCAATTTCCCTGGTTATCCACGGCTCTCAAATCCTACCTTTCCTATCCTTCCTTTTTACAGGCACATGCCTGTCCTGCAGCCTTATCAACTGTTCCTTAAAAGACTCCCACATGCCAGACGTGGACTTACCCCTGAACAACCTCTCCCAATCAATGGCCACCAATTCCTGCCTAATCCGGCTATAGTTAGCCTTCCCCCAATTTAGCACCCTACCCTTAGGACAACACTCGTCCTTGTCCATTACTATCCTAAAGTTAACAGAGCTGTGGTCACTATTTGCCACATGTTCCCCAACCAAAACTTTGAAGACCTGACCGGTCCAGTTTCTGTTTTTGCGTAATAGCGATCCAGTATAGCCCCCTCTCTAGTTGGGCTATCTACATACTGTTCCAAATAACCTTCCAGTACGCATTTTACAAACTTCTCCCTGTCCAGACCCCCAGCCCTAAGCACTTTCCAGTCTATACCAGGGAAATTGAAGTCTCCCACTACAACAACCCTATTTTTTCTGCACATATCCAGAATCTCCTGACATATCCGTTCTTCCACTTCCCGTGGGCTGTTGGGAGGCCTGTAGTATACCCCCAGCATAGTGATTGCACCTTTCCTGTTTCTGAGCTCCACCCACAGCAACTCATTACATGACCCCTCTAAATTGTCCACCCTCTGCACTGCTGTAATATGCTCCCTAACTAATACCGCTACTCCCCCACCTTTTTTAGCCTCTCCTCTGTCTCACCTAAAACACTTATACCCCAGAATATTCAGCTGCCAGTCCTGTCCTTTTAACCATGTCTCCGTCACCGCAACCACATCCAAATTCCGCGTAAGCATTAAGGCCCTAAGTTCGTCTGTCTTATCCGTTACGCTCCTCGCATTGAAGCAGATGCACTCCAGACCTCCAGGCCCACTCAGGTCATCCTGCTCCAGAATGCTCTTCTTCTTAGCTAGCCTTGCCCTGGCCCACAGCTCGACCCCAGCCTCAGTACTTACTGACCTACTGTTTTGATGCCCACCCCCCTGCCACAACTAGTTAAAACCCTGTCGAAACACTCTAGCAAAACTCCCAGCCAGGATATTTGTGCCCTTCCAGTTAAGGTGTAACCCATCGTTTCCGTACAGGTGCTATCCTCTCTTGACGACTTCCAAATGATCTATGAATTTGAAACCCTCCCTCTTGCGCCAGTCCTTTAGCCACGTGTTCAATTGTAGAATCTCCCTGTTCCTGGCCTCACTAGCACTGGGCACTGGGAGCAGTCCAGAGATTGCTACCCTAGAGGCCTTATTTTTTAGCCTAGCACCCATCTCCCTGAATTGCTCTCGTATGACCCCCCTGCTCTTTCTACCTACGTCATTTTCACCAATGTGTACAATTACATCTGTTTGATTACATTCCCTTTTTAATATGCTTCCTACCCTCTCGGAGACATCCAGTACCCCGGCACCAGGGAGGCAGACTACTATCCTGGAGTCTCGTTCCTTTCTGGCACTGAAACTTTAAGTTCACAAGAGTCCCTCTCTCTCTTTCTATCCCTTTGTTCTTGATTTTTTACTCTACTTTTCTTTTTCTCTACATTTTTTATGGCACATGAGTTTACATTGAATTTAATATTCTAATTTATATTTTCTGGTATTGACTATGTCTCTCTCCTTGCTTGCCCTGCTCACATGAAGAGTGATATCATGAAAAAGATCTCCTTGCTTTGTAAGTTGCAGCCAAAAAGCCTGTGGAAGGTCTGTGGGCCACTGTAAGCATAATAAATAGCGAGTGCTCTTCCTTCCCTGTGATGGCAAAATCCGAGCTGTACCTGTGTTAGTGGCATTGAGAACTTAGGAGCAAGGTTTCTCGTGTTTCATATTTCTAGCAAAATTATAAGTAGATTAAAATGGATTTATGATTTAGCCACAAAAAGTAATCAGAAGAAACTCCTTTGTCCTGTCCTTATGATATCGCTATTACGCAAAAACAGAAAAGGTTGTCCAGATAGAAAATGTGTGGTCTCCCTACCAGAGATATCCATCAGGAATGACATGGATTGGTTCAATACCAGAAATATCCATCAGGAATGACATCGATTGGTTCAATACCAGAAATATCCATCAGGAATGACCTTGATTGGTTCAGTACCAGAGATATCCATCAGGAATGACATGGATTGGTTCAGTACCAGAAATATCCATCAGGAATGACATCGATTGGTTCAATACCAGAAATATCCATCAGGAATGACCTTGATTGGTTCAATACCGGAGATATCCATCAGGAATGACATGGATTGGTTCAATACCGGAGATATCCATCAGGAATGACATGGATTGGTTCAATACCGGAGATATCCATCAGGAATGACATGGATTGGTTCAATACCGGAGATATCCATCAGGAATGACATGGATTGGTTCAATACCGGAGATATCCATCAGGAATGACATGGATTGGTTCAATACCGGAGATATCCATCAGGAATGACATAGATCGGTTCAGTACCAGAGATATCCATCAGGAATGACATAGATCGGTTCAGTACCGGAGATATCCATCAGGAATGACATGGATTGGTTCAGTACCGGAGATATCCATCAGGAATGACATGGATTGGTTCAATACCGGAGATATCCATCAGGAATGACATGGATTGGTTCAATACCGGAGATATCCATCAGGAATGACATGGATTGGTTCAATACCGGAGATATCCATCAGGAATGACATGGATTGGTTCAATACCGGAGATATCCATCAGGAATGACATAGATCGGTTCAGTATCAGAAGACTAAAGCATTAACTTGAGTAAAGGGGCGAGTACGTGCTATTTCTATATGCACCTGATACTCTGGTGCTGATGGACAAATTAGTACTGGAAAAATAGATTACCAGGCATCAAAGAAAAAATGTTCTGTACTGTAAATTCAGATTCCTATAATTGCTTTTGAAATATAGTTTCAGCGTTTGGATCCTAAAAATTCAAACATTTGAAATATAATCTGTACTAACATTATTCAGAAATTAATGTTTTTGCTAAAGGCTAGTGAATGTAATAAATTAATCCTGCTGCAGGAAAAAAAAATAGATCACATTCTAAATGCTATATTAAACATGAAGGGCCTAAAATTCTGTGAACATGATTGCACAAAGTCGAATAGGGGTAGGTGTCAGACCTCATGTAGGCTAAGAAAAGATAAGTGTGGCAGGGGTGGGGAAGAGGGAGCGGGCATAGTACTGTTGCGAGAAGGTATGTGACAAGGCTCACTTGGATTTTGTGCTATAGCAATGAAAATGAAAATCCTTGGAGAGGTAGAACAGGCTGCTGGTTAACCTGCTCAATCTGTCACATAAGATGAAAGCGGAATCATCCCAGTGTAAAACAGAAACTCTGCAGAAATTTGAGCCCAGCTTTCAAGCCGATGGATTCAGATCTCTGGGGGCCTGCTTCGTAACAAAAGGTGCCAGGTGTGTGCTACACTAAAATCGAGGCCTTGAGGACCATGTCTGAGGACTTGAGACAGATGGAAGGTGTCACATTACAGTTGAATATTACCCTTGGTGTCAATATTTAAATAGGATTTGATACAAATCAACATTGCTTTGAGTGAATGACACTTTGAATGTTTGCAATGTCCTGACTATGATGCTTCCAGACCTGACTGTGCATCCAGAGTGATTCTTTGTCTTCAGGCCTCCAGGTCTTGGGGAATCATTTGTAGATGATAATGGAAAGTGGCATCCAAGATCTGCAGAGCAACATCTCTCAGTGTATACAGGAACTAATTGCTACAGTACAGTCTGCCTTTGGTGCTCGAGGTCCAGGGCCCTGCACAAGTGGAATTGCGCTAAAGTTCACCTTCATGATGGTAGCCTCTCTCCTGGTGATAGGGAATACTGGAAGGGTCACATGAACTTTTAGCTGCCTGCTGTAAGTGCCAGGATACAGGATCGAGCTGCCTACATAACTGCAGAAAGGACATTTCTGTACTACAGGATAATCCAACAAAGTAGCATAATATGGTTTTTAATGTTTAAAGTGATTGTGTTGGAGAGCATTAATTGAAATTGAGACACTTTCTAATAGGACATAAATGAAAATTGGAGGAAGAATTTTGTACATTTCCTGATTACTGATTACAAACGGTAGGGGAACAAACTGTAGGTGCTGGACACTGAGGATAGACTCTGAAAAAGGAAAAAAAAATGCTTAACTAATGTGAACAATTAATAACCCCAAATTTAAACTTTGGGTACAGTGCAGGCATGGATGTGGAAGTGCAGAAAATGATGAGTTGCATGGTTGTGCTGACTAGCACCTCGGATTATATTAACCTCTGGCTCTCACCAGCAATTACCTGGTGGGAAGGCGGGAGGTTTTTTCTAAACCTGAGGTACGGTTTGCTCATTCTGTTGGGGAGGGTTTAAAACAACATTTTAAAAATATAAATCTTTAATGTGTCTTGATCTTTGTTTAGTTTGTCTAATAAACAGAAGCATGATAGGGTGTCTCAAAACTATGCAAGCAAATCCTGCACCGCGTGGGAACTCCAGGATGTTGCTTGTACCCATGTACAGGAAACATCAACAACTGAACTACTCAAACTTTGATTTCACAGCATGAGTACAGTGGTGTAGTGGTATTATCACTGGACTAGTAATCCAGAGACCCGGGGTAATGCTCTGGGGACTGAGGTATGAATCCCACCCCAGCAGATGTCGAAATTTGAATGTAATTAAAATCTGGAATTGAAAGTCTAATGATGACCATGAAACCATTATCAAATCATGCAAACTACCCATTTGATTCACTAATATCCTTTAGGGAATGAGATCTGCCATCCTTACCTGGTCTGACCTACATGTGACTCCAGATCCACAGCAATGTCATTGCCTCTTAAATGCCCAGCAAGTCACCCAGTTCAAGGGTGATTAGGGATGGGCAATGGGCAGCACGGTAGCACAGTGGTTAGCACTGCTGCTTCACAGCTCCAGGAACCTGGGTTCAATTCCCGGCTTGGGTCACCGTTTGTGTGGAGTTTGCACATTCTCCTCGTGTCTGCATGGGTTTCCTCCGGGTGCTCTGGTTTCCTCCCACAGTCCAAAGATGTGCGGGTTAGGTTGATTGGCCATGCTAAAAATTGCCCTTAGTGTCCTGAGATGCGTAGGTTAGAGGGATTAGTGGGTAAATCTGTAGGGATATGGGGGCAGGGCCTGGGTGGGATTGTGGTCGGTGCAGACTTAATGGGCCGAATGGTCTCTTTCTGTACTGTAGGGTTTCTATGAATAAATGCTGGCCCTGCCAGCGATACCCACACCTCATGAATCAATAAATGAAAGCTGACATCACTGCAAGGTATTTGTGGGACTGAGATTCATGGATAGCGTGATGTGGTGTTTGGTCACAGACAGCTTAAGGGTGTTCAGGCAAACAGGGTATGTGTGACTGCCAGACAGCCAAAGGATACCAAGCAGGTAGTGCAAGAGTCCTTTAAGTGCATTGCACTCCAACTGGTGTTCAGTTCTGAATACTAGTGAGAGTGGTATTCTTCTGAGGAGTACAACTAAATGGCTCAGTTGTACAGCAGGGAGAAGCTTGTGAAAGTAGTAGTGATAAGCAATTCCAGAGTTGAGGGAACAGAGTCCTTTCTGTGGCCACAGACTGAACCCAGGATGGATTGTTGCCACACTGTTGCCAAGGTCATGGATGGTGTTGAGTGGCTGCACTGCACTTTGAAGGGGGAAGTTCAACTGCTAGAGGTCATAGTTCATATCGATATTAATGACATAGGAAGAGAAATGGATTTGCAGCAAGATTTTGTAAAGTTAGGAAGGAGACCCGCAAGCAAGAGGTCAAAGGCAATAATCTCGGGGTTACTCCCAATGACATGCACTAGTGAGCACAGAAATTGGAGAATGGATGAATATGTGGCTGGAGAGATGGTGTAAGATTTTGATTTTTGGGACATCAGGAAATGTATCTGGGGACTTGGACAAACTGGGTGGGTTACACCCCACCAGAGCCGGAACATACACCCTCGTAGGTTGGTTTGCTAGTGCTATTGGCGAGGGTTTAAGCTATCTTGGCAGGGGGGAATGTAAACTGAGATGTGGCATTAAAAAGGATGAACAAAACGTGCAAAGGACAGGAAGGAACAGATAGCACCAATGTAAGAAATAGTGAGGGCATGCACCAGATTACGTCGCTGGCCAGTGGCGGATGAATCTCAAAATGAGATCTCCTCATCACAAATGGCCCGTCTCGTGAGAATCTCCGGCCATAATGTGATTTGCATCTGCATGAGCAGGGCCGGAGAATCATCCCCTAAATCTAGAAATTGCCCCCGCCCCCCAAAGTTGGGCATGTCATGTGCTGACTAAAAATGTTCTCTTGAATAATTTTGCGCCCTTTGTATCTTTCACACTGTTCGTATCCCAGTTGATATTAGATGACTGCCCTATTGGTTTTGTACCCAGGAATCTGTCTACACATTTGCTCTTCTAAATTCCATTCACTATTTGGGGCTTATAGTACATTCCTCAAAGTGTGGCTGCCCTTTATTTCTGTGCCAATCTATATGGCTTCATTTGATGCTTCATTTAATATAACATCCCTCCTCACAGCTGTAATTGGTTCTTTAATCAATATTGCTACACCCCCACCTTTATTATCCCCCCCTCCCTATCCTACCTAAAAACTCTATGTCAAGGGATGTTGAGCTGCCATTTTTGCCCCTCTTTAAACCAGGTTTTCACGATAGAGATAATATTATGCTGCCATATCTCTATCTGCGCCCTCAGCTCTTTGGCTTTATTTATTATGCTCCTTGCATTTACATATATATCTTTTAGCACTGGCAATGTACTGTACACTTTTTGACCTGTGGTGCTTCTGTCTTTCAGAGTCACTCACTAAGTCTTCATCTCATGTTCTCTACTCTGAATTTGCCCTCAGGTTCCCAACCCCCTGTCAATCTAACTTAAACATCCCTCAACAGCACAAGCTAATTTCCCTGCGAGCACATTCATCCCAGTACTGCTCAGGTGTAGACCATCTGGCTTGTACAGGTCCCACTTTCCCCAGAACCAATGCTCCAGAAATCTAATGGCTCCCTCCAACACCAGCTTTCCAATCATATATTCAATTCTCCTGTTTCCATACTCGTTTGCATGTGGGACTGGGAGAAATCCTGAGATTACTGCTTTAGAGGTCCTGTTTTTGAATCTCCTTCCTCACTCCCTAAATTCTGCTTTCAGGATGTAATACCCTTTCCTACCTGTCATTGATACCAATGTGGAGCATGATCTCGAGCTGATCACCCTCCCCCAGAAGAATGTCCTGTGCCCATTTGGTGACATCCTTGACACTGGCACTAGAGAGACTGCATCATGTCAATGGCCAGAAGAATGCCTGTCTGTTCCTCTAACTAATGAATTTCTTGCAACTACTACTCTTCCCCTCTTCTTTCTCCCCTTCTGTACAGCAGAGCCGCCTGACGTGCCTCAAATCGGGCACTGATTTAACGCCTCCGAAACTCAAAGGCCTCACTGGTATCCAAGGCAGAAAACTGATTGATGAAACGAACCCCAGGGGACTGCCTAGCTTTCTTCAATGGCCTGGCAGTCATCCATTTCCTTTTTGCCTCCACGCTTCTAAGCTGCAGTCTAACCATCTCTCTGAATGTTCTATCCATGTAGCTCTCAGCCCCATGGATGTACCACAGTAAATCCAGCTGCCGCCCAAGCTCCGGAATCCAGAACTCAAAGGTCGGCAGTTGGTAATGCTCCCTGCATGTGGTCATCGAGGACACCAAGAGCATCTGTGACTTCCCACATACGACTGAACACGCATTCCACATGACTGAGCTGTCCTGCCATAGCTTCAGTTTGCTTCCTTTATTTTACTTTGGTTTACTCATGCAACTTTTATTTTACCTGGACTCGACTTTTTTTTCCTGTTGTTTGTGTTTCTTACTTAAATGTGAGTTGCTCCTTGAGTTAAAACTAAAGGGTGAAATTTTCTCATTTTTTGACTACGTGTCAACTCGGATGGGAAAAGCAGGATCTACCAATACCCTGGTGCAGTACCAAGGTATTGCATGGGCAAGCCCCCTCTCTCCCCCTAGGCTGTACCTAACAGTGCACCTCCAGCAGGTTCTATATGCCAGTTCCCCATGTTTAAAAATCTGCTGCAAATCCTGCCAGCATAACATTATACCATTGGGTGGGTTTTTTTTTCCAGTGTGGCACACTAATCTTATTAAAATGTATTCAAATTGGGTTTCCATCATTGAATGCTGGAGGTTGCAGCACAATGCTATGGATGCTGGTAGTCTATGAGAGGTAAGTTTATTGGAACATGTCAGAGCCTGAGGGGGCTCGACAAAGTGGATGCTGAAAGGATATTTCCCCTTGTGGGAAAGACTAAGGTGGGATTTTCCAGCCACGCTCGCCCCAAGATCGAAAAATCCCACCTGAGGTCAACGGACTTTTGCATGGTTCCGTCCTGCCTGCTATGATTCCTGCGGCGGGCGGGACGGGAAAATTCCACCCGAGAGGTGGAATCTTCCCAATTTTTTCACAGAATGCAGGCTGGGGCGAGACGACTGGCGTACAGCTTGTTAGCTGCCCAACCGGATTCCCTTCCAGATCATGCAGCAAATAATCGGCATGGGAAGACCTGATCCCTGATTTTTAAAAAACAGGAACTTCTCCCCCACTCCCCCCATTCAGATAAGGGGAAATATCCCCAACAGAGCTCTCCAGAAGTGCACAGCCGTCCGGCACCAGCACATTGCTCCCCCTGACAGGTTCCTTTCGTCTGGTTCAAATTTTGCAAAACCTGTTATTAATCTCGCTGACGCGACATCAAGCCGCTGAGGAAGGAGTTACTAATTTGGGGGCCTTTAAGGAGGTGTTAAATTATTGAACTGAGGTTCCCGACCTGTGTGAGCAGGAACCTCATTACATCACTGGCGAGGAGCAGGGAAAATAGGAAAACAAGATCTCGCCGGCGAGATTCTGATTCTGATGATGTTTTGCGCTCACGATGAACGCAGGCAAAAAAATCACAGCCTGTGAGTGCTGCTGGGGTCACTATTATTTCTACTTCAAAATCCAGGCCATGCCTGGGTGAATAAAATAGAACCTGGCTTCCCATTCACTAACTTCATATTCTTTTTTCTTAAAATTGTCCTCCCTCAAGACTTCAATGGCTGGCTATAAGAATCAGATTTTCCTGTTTCTGACTTAAACCACAGCTGGCTGAACAGATCATCAACATTGCTACCATTTAACAGTGTGAAGTCAGTGCCCAGCTACCAACGCAGTTTTACTCACATCTTTGTTACCTAGCTGATTGAGCAAGCTACTTGACACTTCAACCAATTAACAGGTCCCTGGTTGTCTGTAAAAAGTCAACTTACATTTTTATATGCATCATGATTGTATGGCTATTTTTTCCTACTACTCCCACAATTCAATTCATACTTTATAAACTCCAGTAGGAACATTGTTGCAAGCCTTTCCAGCTGTTTAAAACGTTCTTGCTTAAGTACCATCTTAAAAATATCCAGTTGATCTTAAGGTTAACCTGTGAAATATTAACACATGAATGTTTAAGCATAGTACTTTCGCTTGCTATTTCGACAGAGGTGTTAACCATTTATTTTAAGTTTCCATTAACATATCAAGATATTTGGACAATCTTTTCTTATGAACAAAAAAAAATCATCGGGTTAACCAACACTTTCATGATACATGGATTTGTCTTTTAATAATAAATCCTCTGAATTAATACAAATAAGCTCGGGCTGAGTCTTAATTACTTTATATTCAGAAGGACACACTGATAATGGATTTGCATTAGAACTTACTGCTTTGACTGCCAGTTAAAATTGTTTGATGTGCATTATAATTTTGTTTGGAAGGAAGGGGTCTGTGGTCCATTTTAATAAATTTAAATATCTTGAAGCAGCCTATGTTTGACTTAACAGATGTTGGAGGTGCGATTAATCTTTCAAATCGAATTCAAATTTTATAATGATGGAAGGGAGTATACTAACAGGAAAAGTGTTCAAATTGTTCATCCTTTCTTGAATGTTGCAAATATTTCATGAATTGTATGGCGAACACTGTGCCTATTGCCTCCTACAGTGTAAATACATTAGAGCACTAATTGATTGCTTTGAGATATATGGCTTACAAACATTCTTGTTTTATCTTGCAGTGTTTCTGCAGATATTTCAATCCATTTTTATGATTTGCGAATTTTATTACCATTATTTGTGTATAGAAGACATTCTGTCCTAAGGACCAGCCAGAACTCAACAACAGTAAATTCTCACAATTTGTACAGAGTCACTCATCATTACTTTCTTATTTATTTTCGATTTTATTAGCAAGTCATAAAGGGTCATTTCCACAGAAGTGCACAATGCATAAAAACAGCAATTGTGGAACCATCCTGTCTACAGTTGTTAAGACTCGGCAGGGAATGCAGGATCATTACCTGGATTTACAACCAAATCCGAGCATAAATTTGGCTCTATTTTCATGTCTTTATTTAATGTTGATGGTGGGTTAAATCATTCAGCAAAAACATTTACTCAGTTAAACTATTAAAAAATACAAATAAATCATGTAACTTTGATAATTAGCTAGACTTGACTTCCAGTAGTTCAGAAGAAAACGAACATATGAAACCCCACATAGTCAATAACTCATGTTTAGCATGATGTGGAGATGCCGGCGTTGGACTAGGGTGGGCACAGTAAGAAGTCTCACAACACCAGGTTAAAGTCCAACAGGTATCACGAGCTTTTGGAGCGCTGCCCCTTCATCATGTTTAGTACCACAAGAGCATCATATTTTAGAACTTACTTTAAAAAGCGAAGAATTACCTAAAAGAGATTAATATTTGATCCAAAACTGATTTGACAACAGTCAGGTTTCAATTGATCCTGATTTCAAATTGCCCCAGTGCCCAGAATTTGCAGTAGAAATAATGAAACTGACAATTCTCAATGTAAAATTGGATAGCAACTTCAAACCATAGAATCCTTGCAGTGCAGAAGGAGGCCCATTTGGCCCATTAAGTCTGAACTGACTCTCCAAAAGTGCATCTTACCCATTCCAGTAACCCCGCGCATTTCCAATGGCTAATCCACCTAACCTACACATCTTTGGACACTAAGGGGCAATTCAGCATGGCCAATCCATCTAACCTGCACATCTTTGGACTGTGGGAGGAAACCAGAGAACCTGAAGGAAATCCACGCGGAAATGGGGAGAACGTGCAAACTCCACATAGACAATCGCCCAAGGCTGAATTCAAACCTGGGTCCCTGGCACTGTGAGGCAGCAATGCTAACCACTGAGCCACCCTCTTCTGGCAACCGCATGTGCATAGTTAAACTGCTGTGCACAAACAGTGCTATAACTCCCTGAGAAATGTGGCATTGAAATGCAAAACAGGGTGAAGTTGGGTACTTCATAGAATCCCTACAGTGTAAAAGGAGGCTATTCAGCCCATCAGGTCTGCATTAACTTTCCAACAGAGAATCCCATCCAGGCCTTATCCCCATGGCCCCACATATTTGCCCCGCTAATCCCCCTAACATACACATCTTTGGACACTAAGTGGCAATTTTAGCATGGCCAATCCACCTAACCAGCACATATTTGGACTGTGGGGGAAAACCAGAGGAAACCCACACAGACGCAGGGAGAACGGGCAAAATCCACACAGTCACTCAAGGCCAGAATTGAACCCAAGTCCCTGGTGCTGTGAAGCAGCAGTGCTAACCATTGTCACCATGCCACCCTTACTTGCATGATTGTTGCCCATTAAACTTATCAGGGCTTGTCCATTCCAATATAAGTTAATTTCTAATAAGTCAGAATTACCGCCAAGAAACTCATCTGGCACTGAAAATTAACTTTTAGAAATATGGAGCCTTATTCCTTCAGATTATAATCAATGCTGGATATTTGCATCCACCTGAAAAGACAGATAGGGCCTCAATTTAAGAATTAATCTGAAAGAAGACACCTGTGAAAGTGTAGCATTCCCTCAGTACTCCATTGAAATGTTAGTCCCAATTCTCCTGCTCAAATCCTGGAGTTGGACTTAAACCCACAACCGTCTGAATCAGCACTGAAAGTGCTATCTACTGAGCTATTACTGACACTAGTAGTGTCAATTGCTACTTCCTGGTTCAGAGGCCATGGGCAGGATTTTCACAGCCCATTTCAGAAGGGCCTGGTTTGAGTAGTGTGGGGAAGCTCTGGAAATTGATCCTGATGTGATCCCACCCTCTTCTGGCTTTCCCCATGATGGTTTTGAAGGAAAGCAGGGAATCCCCTTGGATCTGCCGGGCAAGTAATTAAGTAGTTGTTGAGGTTGTTAAGAATCAGTTATGAGCTTTATTAACATCGACTCACGGATTTGTCAGCCATGGAACCTGTTTCCTGACCTGTCAGCAACTTGGCAGGGTCACTAAGGTTTGTGTACTGTGGAAAAAAGCTTCTTCAGGGAAACTGACGGCTTTGGAAGGCTTTGATCAGTTACACTAAATAGCTCCAGCTGTACCCATTTCAGGAGTGCTGTTCAAAGCAGTTCTTTTATCAGAGACTGCTTTTCCTGCAGAACAGGCGATTGCCAACTTCTTGGAAGGCATTTTACCTGTCCAGCACTTCAGTCATCTTCAGCTACAACTTTATGCTTTCAACCTTCACCAGAGCTTGAGAGTAGCTTATCCAGCTCCACTTTGCACCTCAGATGAGAGGCACGAACAGAAACGACACCACTCCCAACAGCAACAAGAGCAGCAGGTGCAGTACCAACAGCAGCAGAAAAACCAGCAGGAGGACCAGTTGCTGTCTCGCCCTCATGCCTGTCCACAGGGCAGATGGGATAGACATAGAGATCCAACTAAAAGGTGGCAAGATCCCAATACAGGGTCTAAAGGCAGAGAGGATCAGCTATCTTGACATGTCTGAGCACCAGCACCTCATGAGGCTTGGGCTCTCGTGGCAAGTCACTGCTGGCATCTGCAACCTCCTTCCTGGTGTACCAGTGGGCATGAATCGCCAATGGCAACAAAGTGCCTGTCACTGACAGGCCACCACCCCCACCCCGGGTCTCTGAGTTGTGCGCACTCTCCTTCTGCAAGTACAGAGAGCATAGAGGTATGAGAAATGGCTTATATGGAGTGAGGGAAGGACAATATTTGTGGAGGGTGACTGGGAGACATGGGTGCAAAAGGGCAATAGGTTGAGGTTGAATGCCAGTGTCAACTATTCACATGAGGATGTGTGGTATCTGCTCGAAGAGGAATGAGTGGAGCTGTAAGGTGTGTTGTTCCGAGGATTGCTGTGCAGGCAAATACTGGGGAAGTCAGCACGTGTGGATTGGCATCGGAAATTGCTCTAGCGCTCGCCCTTCTGAGGTCCTGGATCCTCTCGGTAAACAATCTCCAGGTTGATGTTCCTGTTGTTGACTTCTCCGGTCATTTTTATCAATACCTGCTTCTAAGCTCACCTCACTACAATCCCTCCAATCCCATAACAGGATGCCCAGAAAAGAATGAGAGATCCGAGGAACCAGCTTCCCAAATCTCCTCCCCATTTCTCTAGTTGCCAAAGCCTCAAAATTCCAACCCCAGATTTCCTGACTCTTCTCTATGACCCTGCAGCACCCTGGCTGCTGAGTCCTATTGATGTTGAAACAGCCCTTATTGGGAGGGGAAAACACCTATTGCATCCCAGGCAATATTTCACATACATGCTGCAGGGAGCATACATAGAAACTAGAAGCAGGAATAGGCCATTCAGTCCTTCAAGCCTGCTCCGCCATTCATTATGATCATGGCTGATCATCAAATATCTTGATCCTGCTTTATCCCCATATCCCTTGATCCCTTTAGCCCCAAGAGCTATAACTAATGGGGAGCAGCATATGTGCGGGGAGCAATGGAGGCAGGGGAGAGTAACTGGGGTTGGGTGGCATGGGAATAAGAATGGTGAGCCAAAGAGTGTGGCTAAGTACTTGCAACAATTGTTAACCGGTTCAAATTTAGAAGTCACACAACCTAGAGCAGTGCTGCCAAACCATTTTCCAATGTTAACTTATGTACTTCCGGAGGGGTTGGCTGAAACCTTCATGTTCGCGACAGAAAACTCAGTGAAGGCTCTCTCCCCGTGTTTTCTGATGCAGGGTGGCTGTGCAGTTCTCCTGCTGTACTTTGCTTCATGTAAAAACATCAGCCATTGAGCCAGGCCTGTGACCAAGAGAAACCCTGTAGCTGCCACCCTGCAAACGTGGACTGGGTTGCTCCTGATTCAGGGTTTGTGGCCTACACAAGATGTCTATGAAGCCTCCACCTGTCAGGTCCATCACTCTCTTCTGCCGTGCCTCAGACAGAGACTGAGAGAGGAGCAGGGCAGGGCCTCTGCTGCCTTGGCCTAGATGCTGATGTTGGCTCAATAATCAGTAAGATAGGCAACAGCACCTCCTCCACGATCATCCTCAACACTGGTGACCCACAAGGCTGTGTCCTCAGCCCCTTACTATACTCCTTACACACCTACGACTGTGTGGCCAAATTCCCCATCAACTCGATTTTCAAGTTTGTTGATGACACCACCATAGTGGGTTGAATCTCAAACAATGATGAGATGGAGTGCAGGAAACAGATAGAGAATCTGGTGAACTGGTGTGACGACAATAATCTCTCCTTCAATGTCAAAAAAACAAAGGAGTTAGTCATCAACTTCAGGAAGCATAGTGTAGGACCTGCCTCTGTCTACATCAACAGGGATGAAGTGGAAATGGTCGAGAGCTTCAAGTTTCTAGGTGTCCAGATCACCAATAACTTGTCCTGGTCCCTCCACCCCGATGCTATAGTTAAAGCCCACCAACACCTCTACTTTCTCAGGAGGCTAAGGAAATTTGGTATTTCCACTACAACTCTCATCACCTTTTACAGATACACCATAGAAAGCATACTTTCTGGTTGTAGCAGGGCTTGGTATGGTTCCTGCTGTGTGCAAGACTGCAAAAATCTACAAAGGGTCGTGAACGAAGCCCAGTCCATCACGCAAACCAACCTCCCATCCATTGGGCAGGACTTTACGGCCTCGCTAGTCCTGGAACCGTAAAATCCCCACCTGAGATCAATGGAACCTTCCCATGCTCCGCCCCTCACCCGCTCCGTTTTCCGTGGCGGGTGGGATGGTAAAATTCCGGCCATTGACTCTGTCTACACTTCCTGCTGCCTCTGAAAAGCAGCCAGCATAATCAAGACTCCTATGCACCCTGGACATACTCTCTTCCACCTTCTTCCATCGGGAAAAAGATACAAAAGTCTGAGATCACGTAGAGAGATCACAAAAGATGTGCAGGTTAGGTGCACTAACTCAAGAACAGCTTCTTCCCTGCTGCCATCTGACTTTTGAATGGATCTACCACTCTTTCTCTACACCCTAGCTATGACTGCAACACTACATTCTGCGCTCTCTCCTTTCCTTCTCTATGAATGGTATGCTTTGTCTGTATCGCGCAAGAAACAATACTTTTCACTGCATATTAACACGTGACAATAATAAATCAAATCAAATCAAGAGGCTGCCGTCTCTGAGGAAGGAAACTTGTGAACCCATTTGTTATTTTTGTGATTCCAACAGGAATTGTGACTCAAAGTTTGGGAAGTGCTGGGTTGGAGTAACAAGGCTGTTTTTCTGTGAAATATGAATAAAACATGTAATTACATAATTCTTGTTCCCTGTCACTTTAAGGATCAGAATGGCTGGATGATCACTGGGGCTGCTCAGAATCCATTGAGGCACACTGGGTTTTAGCATAATTAAGATTGCCAGAAGCAGCATCACTGCTATGGCCCTCAATAGCATTGAATATCTCAACATTCAAACATATGAGTTTGGAACAGCAGTAGGCCATTCAGTCTCTGGAGCTTACTCTGCTATTTGTTAAGATCATGACTGATCTGATTGTAGCCTCTACCTGCTTTTCTAGTCCCTATACCTTTAAATTCCTGACTGACAATGGAGTCAATCTAACTCAAAGTTCAGCATTCACCGTTATTGGGAGTGTCTTTCATTGTTTTGTTCACTTCCATGATGTTTAAAGTTTATTTATTTTAAAATTTATTTATTAGAGCCACAAATGGGCTAACCCATTAACAGCGCAATGAAGTTAGTAGCTGCCACACTCCGGCACCTGTTCGGATACACTGAGGGAGAATTTAGCATGGCCTGTGCACCTAACCTGCACGTCTTTCGGACTGTGGGAGGAAACCGGAGCACCCGGAGGAAATCCGCGCAGACACGATGAGAACATGCAGACTGCGCACAGTGACCCAAGCTGGGAATTGAATCCGGGTCCCTGGCAGTGTGAGGCAGCGGTGCTAACCACTGTGCCGCCCCTTGTCTTTAAAGATGCTCTTTATGTCATTGTTTTATATATTTTGAAATGTAAAAAATGTCATGTACATATTTATTATTTATATCTGGATTTCATAACATCATTCAGGCAAGCAGTTACTTCAATCAAAGTGTCTCATTTGATAATGATTCTAAATTCATCCGGTCACGGATGACTCATGTTCGTTCTGATGACTGTGTCTGAAGAGGCTGTTATCATTGTATCAGAGAAGTAAAATTAAGATTGGGAAAAAGAAGTGACAGAAAGAGGGAAAATACACTGCTTGCAATATGAAATTTGACAAGCATAATCGAATTGGTTGATGGCCCATTTCACTTGCTGTGTTCTTCACAGGTTCACCTGAGAAAAAAATGAATTCAATCTCTGTTGGAGATGGAGGTGGAGGTGGGTGGAAAATGAACATGGGGTGACAGTGATCAAACATTGCTCCCTTTGCCCCAACTTTAGAGTTAGCCTAGACTTTCTGCTCCTCACTTCCCACTGATTCTCTTTTCATTGCTGGAGAAGGGATGATTGGGGTCAACAGTTGTTTCCATTTTTGGGGGGGCTGTGACTTTATTAGGTTGCAGTACATCCACTCACATGTGGATTGGTAAATCATAAAAGCATGTAAATTTAGGGAAAAATGAACTTCATCATGTTTTCTGTCATTTGCGCAGTTTAAGCATTGAGTGCAAAGATGCACTGTTTTCCCCTAGGGTGCACCCTGTAAATAGGCAGAAAATGAAGCTTTGCACAGCCTTCAAGCCCTTGGGGAGCAAAGCCATGCACAGGCACAAGAGGCACATTTAGTTTTTCCAGCCAACATCAGTTTTCATCAGGATTTGTTACCACAAGCTGAGGCTTCTTCCAATGTGAAAAGTATTCTCCCATCAGAGGGGCAGGATGCCTCAATCCTAAAGATACAAATGGGGATGTTAAGCCTCGACTAAAATGGTTGAGGGACAGGGGCATCTAAAATGTATTTACTGTGCGGTCTGGTTTCCATCGACTACAAAGAAGTCTCCATCTTTAGATGATATTGAAACTTGGTTAGCCACAGCACTCTGCATGGATTGTCTCAAAGCATTGCCAACCACATGAATAATCACACTCCTATGTTACTCTGCATCATTAAGATACCACCAGTCACGCATCATCCAATGGGACACACAACAAGATCATCAGAAAAGTCTTCAGTGCAATTATGATTGTCACTTTATCAGGAATTAATCAATTGCAGGATCCTGGCATTGATGGCGTCATCTTAAAGATTTACTTCAAGCACTGATTTGTTTTTTTCTTAATGTAAACTATACTGAAGCTAATAACTTTTCATCTTTGCTTTTGCTTATTTAACCTTCTATTAAAAAGGGCGTATTTGCTGATTCCAGTGTAATCTGCCTCCATTTTGAAATATATTTTTTCCCCTGGATTACTGCTCAAACTCATTTTCATATTGTCGAACTCAATCTGACCTGGATCAGCACCGCTGAGTAATCCTCTGCCAAAAAAAATTAGCTTTAAAAATATTCCTTGTTTTATTGACAAGCATGGCTTGTTAAATTTACTTACAGGTGAAATTGGGATTATCACTAAATGGGTTTTAAATTCGAGTCCAACGAGTGTCACTTGGGTGATTAACCTGATTTTACAATACTGAATATTCTTTTTTAAAGAATTATAAAACTATTTTCTAGTTCAATTGGGTAAATAGTGGATTCTTCAATAAATATTTTTAAAATTCTGAACAATTCAAAATATACTTTTATTGTCCTTGCATCTAAAGGTTATAGCTTAATTTTTGAAGTTTCCTCAAAGAACTACAAATGAGCATCGTTAGTGGAGACTCTCAATGGTGATAACTACAACTTGGGGCAATGGTCAAGGTTTTTTTTAATTCATTCGTGGGACATAGGTATCGCTGGCTGGCCAACATTTATTGCCCATCCCTAGTTGCCCTTGAGAAGGTGGTGGTGAGCTGCCTTCTTGAATCGCTGCAGTCCACGTGCTGTGGGTTGACCTGCAATTCGGTTAGGGAGGGATTTTGACCCAGCAACTGCAAAGGAATGGCGATATATTTCCAAGTCAGGACAGTGAGCGGCTTGGAGGGGAACTTGCAGGTGGTGGTGCTCCCATGTATCTGTTGCCCTTGTCTTTCTAGATGGAAGTGATCGTTGGTTTGGAAGGTGCAGTCTAAGGATCTTTGGTGAATTGCTGCAGTGCATCTTGTAGATAGTACACACTGCTGCTACTGAGCGTTGGTGATGGAAGGATTGAATGTTTGTAGATGTGGTGCCAATCAAGTGAGCTGCTTTGTCCTGGATGGTGTCAAGTTCCTTGAGTGTTGTTGGAGCTGCACCCATCCAGGCAGGGGTAGAGCATTCCATCACATTCCTGACTTGTGCCTTGTAGATGGTGGATAGGCTTTGGGGAGTCAGTAGGTGAGTTACTCGCTGCAGTATTCCAAGCCTCTGACCTGCTGCTGTAGCCACCGTGTTTATGTGGTGAGTCCAGTTGAGTTTCTGGTAAATGGTATTTCTAGTGAGATGTTTTCAAACTAACACAAAAGATTGCAGGGACTCAAATTGGGCGGATTGCACTTTGCGCTTAAACTAGGGTGATCTTTTGCACCATTTACATAAATATTGGTGAAATTGTACTGAAGAAAGAGCGCAAGAGAGCAGAAACTCCATGCCCGTAACTTCTTATACATTCCTAATGATTTAAAAAATAAATAATAATATGAAGACAATGATGCATGGTAGCTTACCAACTTGTAGTTTTGTTCTGTACTATCTTGATAAATGTTTCTATCGTTTAGATTCTATTCTGCTAATAGCCAACGTGTCTAAGTTTATGCTTAAATCACCAAAATAAATGGGCAAATTTCGAGTTATTTTCACTGTTTCTTCATGAATACTTTACTGTGACTGCTTTGTACAATTACACATTTCCTACAAATTCCAAAACTACTATGATACTGAACATTAATAAATTTGAATAATTTAAAGTCATACTATTTGCATGTTTAGTGTAAGTTGAACAATAAATTTGCACCTAATAAATTCTCTTTTAAAGTGGGTAATACATTGATTGCAATTTGTTTAATGCTCAGTGATATGAATTTATTAGTATACATACTATAGTCTGCCTTCGTCCTTTTAATAATTGGGTTTAATTGGTGATTTTCTACTTGGGCAGTAATGCATGATGTCTACAATTAATTACCAGTGCTCAATGCAATTTAATAACATTTTCTATTTGTAGTGACAATTAACAAAACAACACTGTTGCAAGACGATTCCATTTCCAACGGATCTGGAGTGAGTGTACTGCCAGAATCCAATATCATTCTATTAACCTAAAATTACTAATAGATATGAGGGAGATCTGTGCAATAAACTCAACCCAGTTCTTCACCAGTTAAATGCTAAAGTTTTGTTTGCTTTGCCCTAGTTCACTAAGTAAAATGATGGTTTGTTTTGCTGGCCTAGTTTGTTACATGTTCTTGGCACTTCATGTATTTCATTTAATTATGTCAGTTACCTACCTATGGTACACTTCAGAAATATGATTTACTTCAGGAATCCCATGAGCAAACATCCACTGATAGCTCTGACAGACAAGAGTTCAATTTTACAAAGGCAATTTGGGCCAGAATTAGTTGGACTATGCGTGTGTATCTTTGTGCTTATGAGGATATTTGCATATTATAATTTGTGACAATATTTAAAAGACTTAATTGTATTTAATTGTATGCAGGCGGTTGGCATTAACTGGAAGTTTGCTCATGTTCCTTTCAATAAGACGAGACTGAAGCTTTGGTGGCTAGCCTAGGAACTGCATGTTTGAGGACTATCTACTAATATCCATGAAAAGCCCACTGACTCCCACAGCTCTTCGCACCCTACATCTTGTGAGGACTCCATCCCTTTCTCTCAGCTCCTTCACCTCCGTCACATTTGTTCAGATGATGCCACTTTCCAAAGTGGTGCTTCTAAAATGTGCTCCTTCTTCCTTAACCGTTGTTTCCCACCCACAGTTGTTGACAGGGCCCTCAACAGCATGCAGTCCATCTCCCACGCCTCGCCACAATCCTCACTCCCTCCCCTCCATCCCAGAACAAAGATAGAGTACCCTCGTTCTCACATTTCACCCCACCAGCCTCCGCATGCAAAGCATAATCCTCTGCCATTTTCGCCAACTCCAGCGTGATGCCATCATCAAACACCTCTTCCCTTCACTCCCTCTGTCAGCATTTCGCAGAGACCATTCCCTCTGGGATAACCTAGTCCACTCCCCCACTATACCCAACACCTCTCCCGTCTCCCATGGCACCATCCCATGCAATCGCAGAAGGTGTAACACCTGCCCCTTTACCTCTTCCATGCTCAGCATCCAAGGTCCAAAACATTCATTCCAGGTTAAGCAGTGTTTCATTTGCACCTCTTTCAATTTTATCTATTGCATTCACTGCTCCCAACGTGTCTCCTCTTTGGAGAGACCAAACAGAGACTGGGTGATCGCTTTGCTGAGCACCTTTGGTCTGTGTGCAATCAGGACCATAACCTTCCCGTTCCTTGCCATTTAAACACATGATCCTGCTCCCGTGCCCACATGTCTCGGTGGACTGCCATTAGCAGTCTTTCCCCTTGTTTTTGTGGCTATGACTCATCTTTCATCCCCTCACCCTACAGTACAAATATCTCCCACTTTCTGTGCCTTTTAGCTTTGACAAAAGGGCCATGTGAACTCAAAACGTCAGCTCTTTTCTCTCCTTACAGATGCTGCCAGACCGCTGAGATTTTCCAGCATTTTCTCTTTTGGTTTCAGATTCCAGCGTCCGCAGTAATTTGCTTTTATTTAACTGCATGTTTGGAATGTGCATTTCTGCAAATAAAAGCTTATAAAATTGTGTAAAATTTGGCTCTTGTTCTGTCCTTCACTACCTGGCTTTTTGGTTGCAGAGGTCTAACGGTGAAGGTTTTTAAAAATTCATTCGTGGGACATGGGTGTCGCTGGCTGGCCAGCATTTATTGCCCATCCCTGGTTGCCCAAGGCAGTTGAGAGTCAACCATATTGCTGTTGCTCTGGAGTCACATGTAGGCCAGATCAGGAAAGGATGGCAGATTTCCTTTCCCAAAGGACATTAATGAACCAGACGGGTTTTTCTGACAACCGACAATGTTTTCATGGTCATGGCGGGATTTGAACCCGGGTCCCCAGAATATTAACTGAGTTTCTGGATTAATAGTTTAGCGATTGATACCCTCTGAACCTCATGTCTAATGGAAGAATGAAGTGGATATGTGAATACAGGTTACGTCCCCATGAAAGAAAAACCAAGGTATGACCTTGGTGTTGTCACTTCCTGCAAGCAGTAAAATGGATGCCTGTCAACTGAACAGCAGTGAAGATTTGAACTTTCCATTGAAGTTCTTGGATGAAATCTACCTGAAAGATTATCTGTTAAATGTCTATAAGGCTTGGTCACAATTTGATAGATTATGGAAAACAAATAGTTATTCAATGGAAGAATATATCAATGATGTTCACATTTTACATGAAAGATTAACAATTCAATTTGGGGATCTCTGGGTCAGCACTGTTGTCTAAATTACTGGATTGTGCTCAGGTGTTTCATGTGGACAGGCTACTGGTTTAACCAGTAGTACTAGGAGCAGGAGTAGGCAATTTAGGTCCTCAAGCCTGCTCCGCCATTTTGTATGATCAAGACTGATCTCATCTCGGCCTCAACTCCACTTTCCTGCACATTCACCACAGCCTTTCAAACACTTAATAATTAAAAATCTGTCCACCTCTTCCTTAAATTTACTCAATGTTCTGACATCCACCACGCTCTGGGGTAGTGAATTCCACAGACTCACGACCCTTTGGGAAACGTAATTTCTTCTCATCTCTGTTTTAAATCTGCTGCTCTTATCCTAAAACCATGACTTCTTGTTCTAGATTGCCTTACAAGAGGAAGCATCCTCTCCGTGTCTACTTTGTCAATCCCCTTTATCATTTTGTACACCTGATATTCTATCTTCTGTGAAGGCGGTTCTGTTGGATCAGATATCTGCAACCTCAAATAATAAATCCTGGGGAAACAGACATTTCCTTCACCAGTTATGGAACAAATGATGCATTCCACAGTGTCAAAGAATGAAACGCTGCAGTTATACAGGGCTTTGGTAAGGTCACATCTGGAATATTGTGCACAGTTTTCGTTTCCTTATCTAAAGAAGGATGGTCTTGCTGTGGTGGAAGTGCAGAGAAGTTTGCCAGACTGATTCCTGGGATGGCGGGACTAACGTATGAGGAGTAATTGAGTCGGTATTCGCTGGAGTTTAGAAGAATGAGTTGGAGATGTCATAGAAACCTATAAAAATTCTGACAGGACTTGACAGGCTAGATGCAGCAAGGATGTTCCATATAGTGGGGAGTCCACAGCCAGGGGTCACAGTCTGAGGGTATGGGATCAACCTGTTAGGACTGAGATGAGGAGAAATTTCTTCACCCGCAGAGTGGTCAGCCTGTGGAATTCTCTACAACAGAAAGCAGTTGAGGTTAAAACATTGTGTGTTTTCAAGGAATTAGATATAACTCTGGGGGCTAAAGGACTCAAAGGTTATGGGGGGAAAGTGCAAACAGGTTACTGACTTGACTGATCAGCCGTCATTATAACGAATGGTGGAGCAGGCTCGAAGGGCTGAATGGGCTACTCCTGCACATATTGTCTATGTTCCGATGTTTCTAAAAGACTCGATGATGGACAGATTTTGAAATTATCCATGTACTGGAGCAGGAATCAACACAATGGGAGGAGTAAAAGCAGGCAAAATAAGAACAAAGGTACCTTTAGGCGATCTAGCTTACAACAGTGGAGAACAAAATTGGAACAAAAATTGGAACAAAACAAACAAATCCCTGGAATACCGAAGGAACAGTCAATAAGTTTAAGTGTAACTCCATGTCTCCGCCCGCCTCCCCCACCCCGCGGCATGTTTCCTGGCAGAGGAAGCCACTCCCCATTGGCCGTTGACAGGATCTTCCAGACCCGTCAATGTCTCTGGTATTTTGCATGGCTCGCCTACCTCACCGCTGGGGAACCTGCAGCGAGGGGGTCACTGTAGGTGGGACTGGAAAATCAAGCAGCATTGGAAAATCCTGCCCAACATTTCAATGTGCTGTGAACAGCCCAAAGCAGAGAGGCTGGGTCCTCAAAATGGCATCTGAAGAAGAAAATTGGAGGAAAGAGTCTTGCAATATAATACATTGTACAGACTGTGAAAGCCTTTAATTTCATTTGTTTTGAAATTTTGATTGTACTATTAACTCTAATTTGTATGTGGAGAGAGAGGGGATTTGTTAATTGTATGTTAATTCTGTGCTTAATTGGCTGCAGGTGGTGGGTATTAAGTGGGCGTCACTTGGGGATTCAAGTGCTCCTATAAATAGAAACAGATTGAAACTATGGTGGCTTGGTTCAGAGGTCCATATTTGTAATGTGTATCTCTGCAAAGCTTAAAAGTGTTCAAAGCTGGGCTCCAGTTCCATGCTTCATTGCCTGGCTTTCATGAATATAATAAAATACTTGTTCTTTAATACAGCTTACAACTGCCATTTTGAAACTGTAATCTTTCCTCTGATTCATTTCATGGGAAAATGGTTCATTTTTCCCCTCGTACTTTTGACCCATTTATATTTTGGTCACAATTTTAAAAAAAGTTTATTTATTAGTCACAAGTAGCCTTACATTAACACTGCAATGAAGTTACTGTGAAAATCCCCCAGTCGCCACACTCCGGCGCCTATTCAGGTACACTGAGGGAGAATTTAGCATAGCCAATGCGCTTAACCAGCACATCTTTCGGACTGTGGGAGGAAACTGGTGCACCCGGAGAAAACTCACGCAGATACAAGGAGAACGTGCAGACTCTGCACAGACAGTGACCCAAGCCGGGAATCGAACCCGGGTTCATGGTGCTGTGAGGCAGCAGTGCTAACCAATGTGCCACCGTGCCACCTAATACTTTAAATTTGAATCTCTCCATGTATTTTCTGCAACAGAATGATCCGATGAACCCATCACATTTGCCAGTGCTGTTCTGAACTTGAATACGAGAACATGAGGCGATTTTCTCTCTAGTTCTGCAGTCACTTCTTGTCCTATATCATATGCACGTTTGTAGTGGCATAGCTGAGATTGATTACATATTCTGAAGAAGGTGTGTCCTTGCACCTCAAATCTTGTGTGATATATTGGAGCAGGGTTTCCAACATTAAGGTTTATCTGATTGATGTCAACAGTTATATTGTTAGTCCCAGAGTGTAACTTCTCCCATCCCTCAACAGTTCAGTGCTTCTACTAAAATGATTTGAAACACATTTCATTTGATTTGCAATCACGTACGTATCAGACACAAACTTGTGGAGCCCCAATAAAGTCCAAATCAGTCCCAGAAACCAGAACTAGGACAGAGTTGGACAGTAAAGCAATTCCATTTAACTTTGAATCGTAATTGAAAATTGGTTTTCATTAAGCATGCATAGACTGAATTGTAGCACTTATATAAAACTCTGGAGAAAGCACTTATTTACATGCATAAAAATGTATGTGGAATAAACGTTAAATATTAATTGCTGAAAACTGTAACATTAAAAACAAATGTAGTATGTAAATTATTAAGTCAAAACCACCTGTCAATATCACGCAAAGTGGTAGTGGTGTAAGTGGTCTGTATATTGTTGGACAAAGGTTGTGTTATAAATGTAAATAAGATTGAAAAGTCTAGTGGAGATTAATTGAAAATAATTAAACTGTGACCTTTTATCCTTTGTGAACCAGATGATGAAACTTACCTCAAAACAGAGTTGCAATTGCTTTTACTTCTTTTCCAATTCTGAAATTTCAAGAACAAAGGGTGGAATTCTTTGCCCCTCCCCACCCCCTGTGGCATGTTTCTTGGCGGTGGGAGGCAATGCACCTTTGGCTGGCAGTGGGATCTTCTGGTCTCACCGACATCAATGGGATTTCCCACTGAATCTAACCCTTGCTGCTGGGAAACACATAATGGGGGTGTGCCATTGGCCCAATCCCACCGGCAAGAAGGGTGGGAAAATCCCACCCATTATCTAATTTTTACCTGTGGTTGGAGACAGATATTTTATGCAAGCACCATTTGTCCCTTCGTTAGGCAGCTGCTGTGGTGAAAAGCAATTTGTTTGCTGTTTCGAGAAATCTGGAAGTCCTTTGGCGTTTTGCAGTCTCATTGTCCTACTGTTATGATATTGGAAGAGACCAGTGCCATGTTTAATTTTTTTAAGAATCCAAAACCCCTAGTATTTACAAAAAGAATGAAGCCACACAAGTTCACAGTTCACAAGGCAGCATGGTGGCTCAATGGTTTGCACTGCTGCCTCACAGCGCCAGGGACCCGGGTTCAATTCCAGCCTCGGGTCACTGTCTGTGTGGAGTTTGCACATTCTCCCTGTGTTGGCGTGGGTTTCCTTCGGGTGCTCCGGTTTCCTCCCACAGTCCAAAGATGTACGGGTTAGGTTGATTGGCCATGCTAAATTGCCCTTAGTGTCAGGGGAACTAGCTAGGGTAAATGCATGGGGCTATGGGGATAGAGGTTGGGTGGGATTGTGGTTGGTGCAGACTCGATGGGCTGAATGGCTTCTTTCTTCACTGTAGGGATTCTATGACTCTAAAAGAATGTTGCTTCACAAAAATCATGAAGCCCAACAACTGCACTCTATTGTAAATAGTTATGTTAAAGATATTAACAGTACAATGAATTTAGTTACTTCTGATCTGAACCGAACTCCTTGGCTGAAATTTTACTGCCTCACCCGCCCCAGAATCGGGGTGGGTGAAGCTTGCAGCACAGCATTCTCTGTTGGCCTCGGGCGAGATCTTATGAGCCTCGGGTGGGCGAGGCGGTAGGATTCCGGCACTTGCGTCTAAGGAACCGTTCCACTTCCAAATTTAAAGTGAGTATTAAGTTCCTGGTATTTGTCTGTTTGGGGTTTGGGGTCAGGTGAGTTTTGGTAGCTTTGAAGCTGTTACACGAGTGTGGACCAGTGATTTGAAGTGAATGTGTGGGTGCACAGCTACACTCAACAACACAATTGTCAGATTAGCTGGAGATTCTGTGCTTTTTGTAGCAATAAGATAAGTGATAATCAGAGTTGGCAGAAAAGAACAGAGCATACAAACTTTAGAGTGTGATAGTAGATCAGGTCAGAGAGATTGCAAAAATGGTGAAAAGACTGGGCGGGCTATTAAGGTTCTGCCAAAGGCGATCTGATCCCCTGCAGCGGGTTCCCTGGTGACACAACCATCGAGCAAGGCAAATGGCCATTGACTTTGTCGAGACCTGAAGACCTGAAGATCCCCACCGGCGGCCAGTGGTGAGCCACTTCCCCCACAGGAAAACCCGTTGCAGGGGTAGTCAGAAAGTTCTATCTGAAAACACATAGCATTCGTAACAAAACAAATAAATTGACAGTTCCAATATAAAATAAATACGTATGATATGATAGCCATTTAAGATGTTGGCACTCTAACAGTAACCACATTGTAGGATGCTGCATACAGGGAGAAATAATGGGGGCTCAAGAAAAAGGTATAGTGATAATCATGGGTGATTTTGATCTTCACACAGATTAGACAAACCAGATTGACAATGGGAGGGTGGAAGGTGTGCTCATGTTTTGTGTTCATGAGTGTTTTTTTGGAACTATTTCTTACAGCAGCACATGATATAGCTAACCGTAGAGCAGGCTATTCTAGATCTGGTAATGTGCAACATGACATGATTAACTTATGACCTTATAGTAAAGGGATTCCTAAATAGCAGTGAACAGAACATTACTGAACTTCGCATTCTGTTTGAGGGAGAGAAAAGTGGGTCTAAGACTTGTGTTTAATAAGTACAATTGTGAGGGCATGAAGACAGAGATGGCTGAAGTGAACTAGGAAATAAGGTTAAGAGATAAGTCAGTCGAGATGCAACAGCAGATGTTTAAAGAGATACTTCATAACACTCAACGAAGATACATTCCAGTGAGAAAGGAAAACTTCCAAGTGTACGACGTGCCATCCATGACTAACTAAGGAACTTAATGATAGTATCAAATTAAAAGAAAAAGCGTACAATTCCTTGAAGATTAGTGGCAGGTCAGAATACTGAGCAGAATATAAAAAAAGGAATAGAATGGCAATAAAAATAAGAAGGGAGAAATTAGAGGATGAGAGAAAGCTAGCTAGAAAACCAAAAACAGTGCGAGTTTCTACAGGTATTTAAAAAAGAGAAGAGTAAGCATAGTGAGCATTTGTCCTCAACAAAGTAACTCTGGGGAATTAATAATGGAAAATAAGGAAATGAAGGATGAATTGAACAGATATTTCGCATCTGTCTTCACTGTAGAGGATATAAATAACATTCCCAGAAATAATTGTGGATCTTGAGGAACATAAAACAATTACAGTCACCAGGTGGAGTACTGAGAAAATCACCTGAGAAAATTATTAGAATTAAAAGCTGACATTCCCTCTTCCTAATGGACTTCATCCCAGGGTTTTAAAAGAATTAGCTGCATTGGTTTTAATTTTCCAAAACTCCCTACATTCTGCAAATGTCCCATGAGATTGGAAAATAGTGAATGTAACTCCACTGTTCAAGAATGTGGGGCGACAGAATGCAACAAATTACAGGCTGTTCAGCTAAACATCTGGAATCTCTTATTAAAGAGGTTACAGCGGGCTATTTTGAAAATCTCGGTGCAATCAGGCAGAGTTAACATGGTTTTGTGAAAAAGAAATAGTGTCTGCGATTCTTCCATCGCGACCCGCAACTTTTCTGGCGGGTCGCGGTGGGAGATGCGCGCCGCTGGCCTTGTTCCGGGGTTTGCGTATGCACCGGGGACACATGCGCACTTCCCAGAGCCAGTGAACAGACCACGCTGGAAACCGGCAGGAAGGCAGGTAAGTATTTCAATCTTTTTTTAATATGTTTTAAATGTCGTTTAAATCTAATTATCGGGAACTTACCGGTCCCGATTGAATCTGCTACCCCACCAGGAGTACTTCATTCCGGCAGGGTTTAGACTAGCGGGAGGCCCCGCCGGAATGAAGGGGGGAAATTGGGGCCCCCCAGGGGGCCGGGCAGTCGGGGGGGGGGGGGTGGTGCCCCCTGGGCATGGTTGCCCTGGCAGTGCCAGCCTGTGCTCCTGACACTGCCCTAGGGGCAAAGTGCCCATGGTCAGGGCGCACCTTGGCACTTCCCACCGGGCAAGGGGCCTACTGATGGCGGGGCCTAGAGGCAATCGGTGCAGGTGGGGGGGGTCCCGTGCCATTTTGCAGACAGGATAATTCTGGGATGGAGGGAGGACAGCGATGGGGCAGGCTGGGGGGCATTTCTGCTGGTGGGGGTCTGCTGCCAGTGGGGGGGGGGGGGGCGTCTGCCGGAGTGAGGGGGGTGAGGGGATCGCCACTGCTGGGGGGCTGGGCTGGACATTGGGGCGCTCCAGGTCGGGGGTTTCAGGGCTGGCCCGAGAATTGTTGTGGCGGCCACGATCGGGCCGTGGGGTGGGGGGGCTGGAGGGGCAGCACTGTGGGGGTCCCGGGCTGGCCAGCGATTGAGCTGGTGTGCAAATGGCAAATGGGGAGTCTGACAGATCAGGACCACTGCGCATGCACAGAGTTCCAAAACTGTCAGACTCTGGTGTGAATAGGCCCCGCCCCTCTGGGTTTTTAATGATATTCGCGACTGGGACCTCTGCAGTGCACAGAGTGCAGAGATTCAGGTGAGAAGCTGAACTGACAAAACTGTCGAGATTTAGAATAGTTTTCCCACCAATTCAGCACTTTTGGGAGAATCGCGGCCAGTGTTTCACTAATTTATTGGAATTCTTTGAGAAGTAACAAGCAATGAGGACAAAGGAGAGCCAGTGGACTTGTTGTACTTAGATTTCCAGTAGGCATTTGACAAGATGTCACATCCAAAATTAATTCCCAAAGTAGGTAATCATGGTGTGGGGGGAACATATTTGCACAGATGGACGTTTGGTTAGCTGACAAGAAACAGTGTCGTTATAAAAGGGTCATTTTCAGGTTTGCAAGATGTGATGAGTGGAGTGCCACGTGGATCAATGCTAGGGCCTCAAATATTTACAATCCTTATTAATGACTTGGATGACAAGATGATGGGACTGAATGTATGGTTGCTCAATTTGCTGATGATATAAGATCGATAAGAGAATAAGTTGTGAAAAGGACACAAGGAGTCTGCAAAGGGATTATAGATAGATAAAGTGAGTGGGAAAAAAATAGATGGAGTTTAATGTGGGAAAATGTGAACTTTTGCACTTTGGCAGAGAAAAATAATAATGGTTTAAACATATAAATATTTAAACAAATAAACATGTGGTTTAAATGGGGAGTGTTTGCAAAAATATGCGATGTAGGCCACTTTAGGTGTCCTGGTACATAAATCACAAAAAGTATGCAGGTACGTGAAGTGATTAGGAAGGCAAATGGAATGCAATCATTTATTGCAAGTGGGGATGTTTTGCTACAGTTGTAAACAGTGTAGGTGAGATCACATGCAGAAAATACTGTGTACAGTTTTGGCCTCCTTATTTAAGAAAGGGTAGCATTGCATTAGAAGCAGTTCAGAGGAGGTTTACATGACTAATTCATGGGTTGAGGGAGTTATCCCACGAGGAAAGGTTGGACAGGCTAGGCCTGTATCCATTGGGGTTTTGACAAACGAGAGGTGATCAGATTCACAGAAATCCTACAGTGCAGAAAGAGGCCATTTGGCCCATCGAGTCTGCACCGACCACAATCCCACCCAGGCCCTACCCCCATATCCCTACATATTTCCCCGCTAATCCCTCTAACCTACGCATCTCAAGATACTAAGGAGCAATTTTTTTAGCATGGCCAATCAACCTAACCCACACATCTTTGGACTGTGGGAGGAAACCGAAGCACCCGGAGGAAACCTACGGAGACACAAGGAGAATGTGCAAACTCCACACAGACAGTGACCCAAGCCGGGAATCGAACCCAGGTCCCTGGAGCTGTGAAGTAGCAGTGCTAACCACTGAGCTACCGGGCCGTGCAGATGGAAACATATAAGATCCTGAGGGGACTTGACAGAGTGGATGCTGAGAGGATGTCTTTTCATCATGGAAGAGACCAGAATGAGGGGACAATGTTTAAAGCTAAGCAGCTTCCCATTTAAGATGGTGATGAGGAGAAATTTTTGAGGATTTTGAATCTTTAGAACTCACTTCCCCAGAGGGTGCTGGAGGCAGAGTCAGTGAATATTTTTAAGGCTGAGTTAGATAGATTCTTGATTGAGAAGAGAGTCAAAGGACCCGATTTTACCATCAAGTTGCACCCATTTTTGGGCGCGAAAACTTGGTAAAGTCGGGCATAAGGCGAGTAGCGTGATCCGCACCTGCCACTGCATCAGTTATCCCTTTACCAAGGTCCAAAAATGGCCACGATCGGGACCGCGCCCAAAATACCCATTTAAATCCATCCAGAATCGGGGCGAAACAGACATGCTCCATATAAGTCTGATTCGGGTGCTCCAGTTAACGAGGAGGTAGGTGCCTAGTGTCTGACGGCTCTCTGCTTGAGATTGGTAGGGAGGGAGAAGGGGGGGTCTGCTGCCACTCTGCCTGAGATCAGTGGAGGGAAAGGGGGAGGTCCGCTGCCACTCTGCCTAAGACCAGTGGAAGGAAAGGGGGGTCCGCAGCCACTCTTCCTGAGATCAGTGGAGGGAAAGGGGGGGTCTGCTGCATACTCTGCCTGAGATCAGTAGAGGGAAGGAGGGTCCACTGCCACTCTGCTTGAGATCAGTGGAGGGAAAGGGGGGTCTTCTGCCACTCTGTCGGAGATCAGTGGGGGAGGGGGGGGACAGGGGGGGTCCACTGCCACTCTGCATGAGATTAGTGGAGGGAAAGGGTGGTCCGCTGCCTTTCTTCCTGAGATCGGTGGGGGTGGGGAGGGAAGGGGGATCCGTTGCCACTCTGCCTGAGATTGGTGGGGGGGAAGGGGTGGAGGGGCCTGTGATTGGTCTGGGTGGGGGGATAAGGGGGTCAGTAATGTTGTGGGGATGGGGCAATGTCTGTGGGGCGAGGGGGCAGCATTATCTGGCCCGGGAGGCATGTGGCAGGGGAGCGGCATTCTATCATTCTTTTCCTGCGCATGCGCAGTTGGAGATGCCGATCGGAGCTGCAGAGTTTCGGGTGCATTAAGCCCCGCCCACAGGCTTGTGCAGTGCAATTCAGATTTGCTGATATTTTTGCAGGAAGAGTGCGTATGGGGGCGCCTCAGAACGGGTCTAAAAGTTGGATCAGAAATACTCCCAGTTTCAAGTGCGCCCAGCACTTAGAATCAAAATGGTAAAATAGGGCCCAAAAGGTACAGAGGGTAGAAATCAGGCCACAATCATATTAACCATGATCTGATTTATTGGTGGAGCAGGTTCGAGAGGCTGAATGACCTCGACCTGTTCCTAACCCGTACATTCATATTTCCTAAATATTAAAGTATAGAAATAGTGGAAACAATTAATGTTTGGAAAAATCAGTTGGTCTGCACGTCCTGATAAAGCCGCCAAGGTGTCCAGAGGGAAAAATATATACAACATTAAATGGGTTGCCTTCTGCTGCAACACTAACCTCATGGGTTGATGCCAGTGTCAATCAAGGCATCAATCCCTCAATCCCAATAGTCAATGTAGGATCAGCTGTCCATCAAATGCAGAATTGCTTTGTGGAACAGATGGATATGTCCCAAAGGCCAGATTCTGTATACTATTGGATTAAATTACATATGTTCTGTAGAAGATGGGCTAAATAGCCTTTTCTACTTTTGTGCTTTATGTTCCTATTGACACTTTGGCCAGCAGATAGCAATTTATAACATCAAAGAGGCAGAGAACATGAAAACTAGTTCAATTTGATTTTATTTTTTTTATCATAGCTTGAAATTCAATTACATAAAGTTTGAATTTGAAGTATTTTGAAGTTTTTTGTGTAAAGGAACTGAAGTTCTTTCTGATATTTCATATTACATAATAACAATTTCGAACCCCATTTAAGTCCTCTGCTTAATGATAGCATTCTTGCCTCTGAATCTCAGTTGATGCATTCGTCCTGAAACATCGTTGACCACATCTTTTTGAGGCTCTGCCTATTGTTTTAGGTGGTTGTAAAAGCTCTTAGGGTCCATTGAACTTGATTTATTCCTCAACCAAAATCACTAAAAAATGATCAATTGGTCATTTATCTTATTTATCTTATTATTAAGATAAATGACCAGTTGGTATCTTACTGTTTGCAAATTGGCTGTTGTGTTTCCTTATGTCGACTGCATGGCAAAAATACTCCATTTTGAAGTACTTTTGGATCCTCTGAAGTCAAAAGGGCTGGATATATGTAAGTTGCTCTTTCAGTTTCCACCAAAGTGAGAGTGTTACTTTGTTGTTTTATGTTTAACAATAAGTTTCCAAATTAAAAACAAAGTTTATTTGTGTCACAAGTAGTCTTACTTTAACACTGCAATGAAGTTATTGTGAAAATCCCCTAGTCGCCATACTCCGATGTCTGTTTGGGTACATTGAGGGAGAATTTAGCATGGCCAATGCACCTAACCTGCATGCCATTCAAACTGCGGGAGGAAACCGGAGCACCTGGAGGAAACCCACGCAGATACAGGGAGAACATACAAACTCTGCAAGAACAGTGACCAAGCTGGGAATCGAACCCAGATCCCTGGCGCTGTGAGACAGCAGTGCTAACCACTGTGCCGCCCTTCTGCTTAAACACGCTCTAATAGGTATATTTGGTTGCATGAGCTTCTTCCATCCGTCTGGGTTACACGTCCTTGGTTTTAGTCAGACAGCCACCTAAAGGCTGGCTTGTCATCCACTGGCTTCAAGTCCATCGAAGTACAGGTAGATATCACAATATCAATGCAACCAGCAGGCTGATTAAGTATAATGTCAAATTGTTACCATGTGTCACTGTCACCCTGCCAAGTCAAAGTGGTAACCCAGTCAATGCAATTCTTAAATAATTAAGGAATTATTTAATTTCATAACTGAGCTTACAAGTACTGTCAGGTCTGATAAAAATACATTAGTTTACCACTAGAGTAAATGCTGTTGATAGAGATCATTACCATTTTCATTTGTTGTGCAAAGATTGAATTTGAGCAAATATTACACATCCCACCAGCAATCTCTAGAATTCTGAGTAAATAAGTATATACAAGCACCTACAAGCACCTTCCTTTGAAAACATCAGTAAACGCCAGATTAGTATTTGCGTCATCAGTACTTGTGTTTAGAATGTGGGACAGTCTCCCAGAATGATAGCTTATTGCTTAATAATACTATAGGTGACATAGTGAAATGACATCCGTTGCCATTGTCATATTGAAATAGTGAACAAAGAAGATTTATCTCCAAATTATTTTGGTATTTAAGCAACTCCACTTTTTTTCCCAGGTATTCGAGCCACAGATGCTACATACTAACCCATCTGTGATGGCAGATGTGTTGGATATAAATTGTGAATGAAATTGATGAATCTCCTCATTAAAGGTTGGGGGAAAAAAGTCTTGTAATCAACAAATTACATCTCCTATCCAAATATTCTAGTGACACATTTGCCAGGATTTACTTTATATATTAAATGTGAAAGGTTTATGATTTTGGTTTGAAAAAATGTTGCAGATACACAGCAATCAGTTTTTAAAGGTTTACGAATTGTTATAAACCTTCTCAGTTTATTGCTTTAACAATGAATAATAGAAACACATTGTTGGCCTGGTAGGTGTGATTTGTCATCAACAGGAATAGCTTATGGTGGAATTCATACATGTTCCCTCAAAGTGGCTATTAAAGGTCTTACCTGCTTTGGCAAGATGTGGGCAGCTGGGTTCTATCCAAAACCCTTCAAGCTACATGAATTCACCAACAAGATATACTACAGCATTTATTTGCTTTGCAAACCCGACTTAAAGAGTTGTGTTTCCAATTCTAAAGATAATTAACACTGAACCTATTGAATTACAATTTTTTTCCACTCGAAGTTTGAGATTGATTTAATTCAAATATCTAATCAAATCAACAAAGAATGTTTGTCATTGCCACATCAGATAGAAATGCATGTAGTTTTTCAGACCTCTTTTTTTTTGTCCTGCAAAGATCCTCCAGTAGGTCATTATACTTAGCAGGTATTTCAGGCAGAAAAAACACACGGTGGCACAGTGATTAGCACTGTTGCCTCACAGCACCAGGGACCCGGGCTCGAATCCCGGCTTGGGTTACTGTCTGTGTAGAGACTGCATGTTCTCCCTGTGTCTGTGTGGGTTTCCTCCGGGTGCTCCGATTTCCTTCTATAGTCTGAAAGATGTCCTGGTTAGGTGCATTAGCCATGCTAAATTCTCCCTCAGTGTACCCGAACAGGCGTCGGAGTGTGGCGACTAGGAGATTTGCACAGTAATGTCATTGCACTGTTAATATAAGCTTACTTGTGACACTAATAAATAAACTTTAAATAAATTACTTGCGATGTATGCCTAACTGAGATCAATGATCCTGATCACCATTTGCATAACATATTCATTATAATATTATCTGAAGTCCATTCGCACCAACTGTTATCAGAAGAGGTAATTATTACGGCAGAAGTTTCAAATTACATCAGTGCTCTTGAGTGACAAGAAATGTGTTGTTCACTTCAAAATACTGTTTTGGTGTTAGCTGACTCATCCAAAGTGTGGCATTGTTATTGTTGGAAATAATTGCATTTGCTTCCTCCTCAGAACATTGCAAAGTTCTTCACAGCCAATGAATTACTTCTGAAGTGTATTCACTGTTGTAATGCAGGGCGACCTGACAGTCAATTTACACATGCCATGATCCCATCAGCAGCAGTGGAGTGTGGTCAGATAACCTGTCTCTGTGATGTTGGTTGAGGGATAAAATTGAGCCAGAGCTCCAGAAAAACTTGCCTGCTGTCTTTTGATTAGTGCCATTGGACTTCTACATCCACCTGAGAGAGCCACAGTTTAACATCTCAGCTGAAAGATACTAGTTTTGACATTGAGTGCATCATTTAGGCTAATGCTTCAATGCCGCGAAGTCTCTGGAGTGGGAGTCCAATCCATGACCTTCTGACTTAGAGGCAAGTGTGCCATCAGTGAGTCAAGATCGATGATTAATATAGAACTAGAAAATACTTCAAAATTACAAAACAGGAGTTGCGTATTCATCAATTATTTTTGTACATTGCGCTTCTTAGATACAAAACTACAGCAATATTGATACTGAAAGGATATTCTGTGGGCCAACTTGTTGCACAACTTATTTACATGAATGCAAGATGACCTTTATTGTCCAATGTTAATGTCCTAGAACATTCTGGACACTTGATTTAAGAGTTTCTACATTGCCTTTTTATTCTCAACAAGCAGTGTCTTTAATGTTGCTCCATTTACTCTTTGACCATGTCTACGCTAAGAATCAACTTTCCAAATTTCACACAATGTTCATTGTTGATTGAGTTGCTCCTTTCCATTGTATTCAATGGCACATGTGTATAAGTGGCCTCCCAGTGCTGACATTTTTGGAGCTTGTAGTTGGATTCTCTGGACACTGCTGGTCAGAATTTGCACATTCGATTTGATTTGATTTGTTATTGTCACATGTATTAGTCTACAGTGAAAAGTATTGTTTCTTGTGCACTACAGACAAAGCACACCGTGCATAAAGAAGAAATGGAGAGAGTGGAGAATGTAGTATTGCAGACATAGCTAGGGTGTAGAGAAAGATCAACTTAATGCGAGGTAGGTCCATTCAAAAGTCTGATGGCTGCAGGGAAGAAGCTGTTTTTGAGTCGGTTGGTATGTGATCTCAGACTTTTGTATCTTTTTCCCAACGGAAGATGGTGGAAGAGAGCATGTCCAGGGTGCGTGGGGTTCTTGATTATGCTGGCTGCTTTTCCGAGGTAGCGGGAAGTGCAGACAATGTTCTGTGTTGTGGTGTAATTTCATTTTGTATTCTTTGATGGTTTCCAGGTCATCTATAACAGTTAAACATATGGCCAACCAAGACCAAACAATATGGTTTGCATCATGATTTGCTATCACCAGCCTCAACATGGGATCTGGGAATATATGAGGATAAACATAGACCATGTTTGATGGGAAATGATCCACCCCAAGTGGTGGACAAAACTCAATGATTCACTATTTAGTTTGCACTGTTGTGTTATGTTCCTTCAATACAAACAATAACTTGCCCAAGAAGCTTATTTCCTATTATTATTCAAAATGCACTAATTTCATCTGGACTAAAACAAAACAGTTGCCAAAAATATTTTTTCGGCACTGAACTGGGGGTTTCTGTATGAGTTATCGCTTGTGAGGCTGAAGCTCAAACAGTTTCAGTATGTCAGCGGCATCTTTAATTGTGATACCCAGAAATCGGTCCAGAGCAATTCTTATTTTATGTAATATTTTATCCGTGTATTATCTTGCCACTTAGTTATGTTACTGTGAGATTAAGCCAGGTTTACAATTCCTCACTGATGTGTGGGGTCTGTTCAGTTTGCTATTGTCAAGCATAAAATTGAGCTCAAGTCGTGTGACAAGATGAGGAATCTAAAGCAGCTGGAACAGAAGTTAGTATCTTGCATCCGGTAAGTTATAATGTGCACTGATTTGGAAATGTTTTTTCTGCACTGCTATGAAACATGCAATACAATAGGTGCTGCATTATATTAATAGCTTGTGAAACTTTGCACATTTGATTAAGAGTTTACATAAAGCAGCAGCATAAATCCTATCCCTTTAAGCAATCCTATTGATATGAGCAGATTACAAACAATATGTTAATAATACCTTTTTGTTCTATTTGCCACGGGAGTCTCCATATTTCCATTCACTTCGCGACCCTTTTGTCTATTATATTCAACAGTGGTACTACAAAGAAATTTCAATTTGAGCGTTCTTTTAAAATGGATCATTGTACTACCGTACTTCACACAGACAGATGATTAATACCTTCCACGGTTCAAGTTTTCTTTCTCTGAACTTTCTCCACAGGTAATTGAAAGGCTACTCAATGCAAAAAGAAATTGGGTTTGTAATAGAAAATTCCATTTAAGAGAAAGTTTGCTGACTAACCCAAAATATAATCCGTGCACAGACCAGAACTCATTTTGTGCTAAATTTAAAGCCTAATGCTTTGTATGTAGGCTTGCTAATATGTTATTGATTTTAAATATACTGAAGATTAAGTTTAAATTTTTTACTTGCCTGTATGATTCAGAAATAAAGGTCAGAAGGGATTCAAGTAGCTCAGTGATTCTTTACTCATCAGTTGTTTTGAGGTCTGACCTTCTGTTCAGCTCGTTTCAGCTTAACACTGGACTTTATAACATTAGTGTGATGAAATATGGATGAATTCATAAATTGAAACCTGGCTGACAGGAAACAAGAAATTGACCTCCTTTAACTTATGAAACAATTTAAGTCATTAGGAGAATACATCCCCTTCCAACACTAGAAAAGTGTTATTATCTATGTTTTAATTTTTTATACCGTGGTTGCTCTTGAGATAAATTAACAAATTGTTTCTACAGTTTTTGTGCAATATACAGTATGCAAAGGAGCAAGCCATAAAAATGGCTTTCAGATCTGGTAAGAAGTTTAACAACACCAGGTTAAAGTCCAACAGGTTTATTTGGTAGCAAAAGCCACATTTTAGGTGTGGCTTTTGCTACCAAATAAACCTGTTGGACTTTAACCTGGTGTTGTTAAACTTCTTACTGTATTTACCCCAGTCCAACGCCGGCATCTCCACATCATTTCAGATCTGGTACATGGCATTGGTGCAGCTGCTTGGTGCATTAATGTTTACTGATATTTTAGCTCCAAAGCCATAGTGGTGGCACGGTGGGACAGTGGTTAGCACTGCTGCCCACAGCACCAGACGCCTGAGTTCAATTCCAGGCTTGGGTCACTGTCTGCGTGGAGTCTGCACGTTCTCCCCGTGTCTGCGTGGGTTTCCTCCGGAAGCTCCGGTTTCCTCCCACTGTCCAAAAGATGTGCTGGTTAGGTGCAATGACCATGCTAAATTCTCCCTCAGTGTACCTGAACAGGCACTGGAGTGTGGTGATTAGGGGATTTTCACAGTAACTTCATTGCAGTGTTAATATAAGCCTACTTGTGACACTAGTAAATAAACTTCAAACTTCATAGTTTGAACTTTTACAGTTGAACGGGATATCATAGAAAGCTCTCAATGAGTGTGCAGGCTATACTGTATTATTGTAAATTGGTCAAGATGGTGGACCAGACTTTGGAGAATTTTGAGTCTCAGTGAGTACATGATTTGTGTGTGACAAGGCTGTTTTCCAGAGTGCTTCAACATTGAACAGGGTTGGGAAAGGAGGTCTGTCCGCCTGTTGCCATCTCATTCGTATAGCACTATTAGTTTAGATAAAACTCAAGATTTGGTCCTTTCTCAAAGTAAACCTTTGCCGCAGTGTCTCCACAGATTCAAAAAACCTCCACAGTGTAGGAAGTAAACTCTCAGCAAATGTACTGTTGGAAAAAAATCCCCTCCTATTTGTAGCTAAGAAAGCAATATTTGCAGGTGTTGTGTTCCGCTCCCTCAAATGCCACTGTTTACTTGCCTCATTGTCAAATATTCGGAAGCCTGGGAAACATTTGAATGTAACATTAAAGTTTCATGTTGAAATGTTGCTCCGGTTGAGCAGTTAGCAAATAAGGAACAAACAAATAACAAAGCACAGTGCAACACAGGAACAGGCCCTTTGACCCACCAAGCCTGCACTGACACATGATGCCTTTCTAAACGAAAGACCTTTTGCCTTGAGTCGGTCCATATCTCTCTATTCCCTGCCTATTCATGTATCTGTCAAGATGCTTCTTAAACGTTGCTATTGTATCTGCTTCTATCATCTCCTCCGGCAAAGCATTCCAGGCACTTACCACCCTCCGCTTAAAAAAACTTGCCTCTCACATCTCCTTTAAACATTCTCCCGTTTACCTTGAACCTATGTCCCCGAGTAATTGACATTTCTACTCTGGGAAAAAGACTGCGACTATCCATTCTATCCATGTCTCTCATAATTTTGTAAACATCTATCAGCCTCCGACGTTCAACTGAAAACAAGCCAAGTTTGTCCAATCTCTCTTCATAGCTAATACCCTCCAAACCAGGCAATATCCAGCAAGTGGATGTAATTAGGTAGAATTCAATGTCTCAACAGCCTTTTCTTGTTCATAGTCAACCCACTTCTCTGGAAAGTATTGCACACTAATAGATTAAGGTGCCCATGTCAACCCAGAAGTCAACAGATTGGAGGAGACTTCCTGATGCCCTTGCATTTTTGCCAGACTTAACTGCATCCCTTGCACTTAAATTCCATGCTCTGTTTGGCTAGAGTGTTGTAAGATTTTCTACACCAAACAATTAAATAATGCCATTGGTGCAGTTCCAACCAATAAAATATTAAACACACAAATCTAAGAAGGGACAAGAATTCATGTGTCTGGCAATAGCTTGCATCAGCCCAAATTGCAAGTAATTCGGAGCCATTTTGATAGCTTTCAGTATCACACTTGATTGAATAGAAGGCTTCATTAGTCAGAAAAATGTGAACTTTCTTTGACACGTTAAACAATGAACCTTATAAAACTGCAAGGAATTATCAGATGCTTGAAAACGTGCTTGGATTCAGGTCTGTCAATCATCCATATGTGCACATCTTTAAATAACTGGTGCTTTTTAGTGATTATTAGATTCAGTGGAGTGGATTACAACCTAATTATTTCTTGGCAGAAGTAACTTTCTGAACAAACTGACAGATTTGACAATTAGATAGTTTTATTAGCTACTGAAAATCTGAATCTCAAAACAATAGAGCAATTGTCTCAGCAAGGATAAAGTAATGGACCAAAAATATGAAGATTCAAAATCCTTGAGAAGCCTAATGGCTCAGCTTGAAGTTTAAGTTTAAGCTTATTTATTAGTCACAAGTTAAGGCTTATATTAACACTGCAATGAAGTTACTGTGAAAGAGCACTGCCTAGTGTGAAACCTGATCAATTTGATCTGTGGTTTCTGTTCCATCAACCAACTTCTATTGGGGCAATGGTTAGGAAAATGCAATTATTCCCTGTACCCTCCATGAAGAGGGGTGGGGAGGGGAAGAAATCCAGCAAGTCCTCACTCCTGACCATGGTGTGATGATTTCTGTTGGAAGCTATGACTAGTCCTCGCCATTATTTCCCCCAAAGTCTCTTAACTCTGACAACTTAGCTTTGCAGACACAAAATTGCCCCTTAGAGAAGAACTGGTGTCTCTTCCCCCGCAAGTGTAACTCATCATGAGAGGAGAGAAAATGAGAGATTAGCTTATTTAGGCGTTTTATTCTGGATTTATTCTGCTTTAAATGTTCACATTGTTTGCAGAGGATAAGACTACATGTCACTGATATTCATTGTTACATAAAAATCTGACTCATCAATAATTGAAATTCAAAGATTGTGGTCAAATAAATTCTTTGCCTGATGAGTTAAAGTAAGCATGAATACAAGTAAGTGGACAATGACAACTCAACTGCAAATTAATTTATATCCCATGTCCGAATGGGACTCGGACTGCACGATAAACAACTTTTTTCCATAAGATGTTACTTTTATACCTGGTTTTTAGGGAAGATGCATCTGATCTTCTGATCAGCGGCAATCCATGAAGATTTCTGCCACCTTTTTGCAACCTCGGCTGGGACTTCTGATCCCGACTGCAGCAGTAATGGGTCAGTTCAGCTGTCCATGTGAAAGACCGGTGACCAGAGGAGAGGATAAAAGCCAATTACTGCAGATGCTGGAATCCGAAACCAAAAGAATGCTGGAATATCTTGGCAGGCCTGGCAGCATGTGTAAGGAGAAAAAAGAGCTGACGTTTTGAGTCCAGATGACCGTTTGTCAAAGCTAAAGGGCGTAGAAAGTGGGAGATATTTATACTGTAGGGTGAGGGAATGAAAGATGAGTCATAGCCACAAAACAAGAGGAAAGGCTAAGAGGTTCTAATGGCAGTCCATAGAGAGAATAGAAGGTGAGAGAATAGAATACAAGGCCAATTGGCAGAAAAGCTGAAATCAGGGAGTAAACTGAGACAGACCAAGATATGGGGGGAGGGACGAGATGGGTGGGAGAGAGATAAAATTGAGAAAAAGGGGGAAAAGGAAAGCAAAGGGGGAGAAAAGGTAAGAAAAGGGGGATAGAAAAGGGGGGAAAGAGTGGGTGGAAAAAGAAAAATAAAGAAATAAAAGGTAGAGAATAGTTAAAAATTAAATAAAGTGAAAACAAAAGGGTCGAGGTGGAGTAGAGCTAATCACCTGAAGTTGTTGAATTCGATGTTAAGACCGGAAGGCTGTAATGTGCCTCACCAGAAGATGAGATGCTGCCCCTCCAGTTTGTGTTGAGTTTCACTGGAACATTGCAGCAGGCCAAGGACAGACATGTGGGCATGGGAGCAGGATCGTGTGTTAATATGCCAAGAAGCAGGAAGGTCAGGGTCTTGATTGCGCACAGACCAAAGATGCTCAACAAAGCGATCACTCAGTCTACATTTGGTCCCTCCGATATAAAGGATATCACATTGGGAGCAGCAAATGCAATACACCAAATTGAAAGAGGTGAGGATAGGAGAGGATGGCGATACTCCCTCTTTTATTTACAACACTAGCTGCTGTAATTGGGCAAGTATTTAAATGTCTCAAATCTTTCAGTGACTGGGTGGATGAATGAATGAGTGGTTCGTTTGGGGGCAGGGGGAGGGAACTAGTCAGGTTGAATCAGGGAGGTGTTTGGGGGGTGGGCAGGGAACCTTGGTTTGATGCTCAGTTCATTTCTGCTGGCTAATCTCTGAGTTTCCAAGGCATGCTTCCAGGGTAACAATGCAGTTAAGACCTGTATATCTGGCCCAAGCCTCTGGCCTTGAGTTCGGAGTCATTTAAATCAAATGGCTCCTTATGTCTGGCCATGATTGACATGGGTGAGTTGGAATGGAGGGTGTAAGAATAAAAGTGGTGGCTGGAGTGGCACGAATTGGCATTAAGTTGGCATGGCGCTATAAGGGGCCATGGGGCTTAATGGGTGTCATGAATTGACATGGAGGTTATTTGAGGCCATGGGGACTAGGAGCATGAATTGGTGTGGATGAGACATGGGGAGCGGGTGGGGAGATGGTCGGGCATGGTGAGGGTTAGAAGGCATAATATTTACCTGGTTATTATCACATTTGCTGTTTGTGTGTGTAAATTACTTGCTGTATTTCAACAATGACCACAGTTCAAAAGTACTTCACTCGCTGTGAAGTGTTACAGTCATCTTGTGGACCTGAAAGATTCGATATAAATGTGAATCTTTCTTTCTCAAAGTGATTATGGCCTTGGAATATAAACTAATTAACGGCACTGTACTATTCCTGCCGCTTTATAAAGATGCCTCTTTATGACACAAAGTGTTAAAATTGACATTCTATGTAATGTTATTGTGACAAAAGCGATGTGCAACTATTTTTTGTCTGCGGTGACAGGGTGGCAAGTCAGGTTTATTAACCTTCTGGAAATATTGACATTGTTACCATGTCAGATTTCATCATTTGTTGTTCAATAAGGAACAGGAAACTTCACCTTATCTGCAGTCTGTCTGATTCACTGGTCATTGAAACCCAGAAAATAGTCAAGTAGGCCAATGTAATGGCTGCACTTTACATAATTAGTAGCTCAACAGAGTATCATAAATGTATAAGGCCTGTGTGTGCTTATTTTGTACCAATTAGTATTTGATTTATTTGTAAGTGGTAAATTTTTAGATTTCACATTGATCTTTTGTGGCAATTTAAGTGTTTTTTTTATAGCCGTGTTAATGAAAGAGCAGATTAATTATCTCCCTACTTTGTTTTTCACAGCCCAGTTCTTCAGATGATATTTTCATTTTGCAATAAAATTATGGTTTTTGAAATCTTCAAAATAAAATCTGAAAATCGAAGCATATAATCATGAAATTAGTTTTTTCGTGTATGATAACGTTGTAAATAATTGAACTGCTGTAATCTAATAAGGTCCACAAAGCACAAAGATACCAATGGTCACTTTACTGGAGAAGATTGTCATTACAGATCAGGAAACATTCACAAATAAATTAAAGCATTTAAGAGGAAGTTCAGGTTGGCTAATTTTATTATCAAATGATACATGATTTGCGATCAATATTGTTTTGTAGCGTTGAAAATTAGCCTCGTACAGAAAGCCTGATATTTCTTTCATTGTTCCCTGTCGAGTGTTAGTGCTGGCAATTCAGCAATCTTGTCAGCCTAAGTAAAACAGTCAGCACAATTTCATAACTAAGGCACAAAGTTATGGTCTTCTACATTTTTATATGAACTATTTCTTTTATTTGAGTGAACTTTGCTCTCACCGCAGTAAGGAAAGTTAATGCTGGATAATGGAACATTTCTCATTTTGTGTGTTGAGTACTTGGGTCAACCACAGTATGGTTAAATGCAGACTTTGGTAGGGAAAAGAGGCATTGGAAAGATATTTCATAATGTGACTTTTTGCATTTCATTTCTCAAACCATCCATCCTACAGGGGCAGTTTTATGCACTTGACTGATACCCATTAAGGTTCAAGAGAATCATCTGCGGAGACTTGTTTTCCAACATTTTAGACTGGATTTGAATCTTAGCCTATCTTAACTCTGTAATGCATGCTAATGCTGAAAGGGTTTTCTCTTTATATTTCACTTCCTGTTAATTCAGTATGGGCTGGAAGAGCAAGAGTTACAATAAGAGCACTTAACACACTCCACCATTCCTCTTGATCCAATGTATGCTCATCATGTCTACCTAATTCGAAACATGTTACATAACACTGGTTAGTCTTACAGACTGTTCCAACAGTTTAGTTTAGTTTTCTCTCATTAGTGCTCCAGCTCATAGGCCTAGTGTTCATTCTTTTTCTCCAAGTGGCATCTTGAGGATTTGACTCATCAACTATTTCCATAGACAATCATATCTCAAACAGAACAATCAAATGTGTTTGCTTTGCATGACTTGAAATTGGTCTTCAAGTATCAGGACTTGTGTCCAGTGTGGGTCAAGCAGTCATTTAAAGGTTAAAAATGGATGTGTAACAATTATATTCAAAATGAAATGCACTGTTTTCCAGCTCTGATCTCTGAGGAGTTCTTTTTTTAATTCATTTGTGGGCCATAGCGTGCTTGCTGGCCAGCATTTATTGCCCATCCCTAGTTGCCCTTGAGAAGGTGATGGTGAGCTGCCTTCTTGAATCGCTGCAGTTCATGTTCTGTGGGTTGACCCACAATACCGTGAGGGAGGGAATTCCAGCGACTGTGAAGGAATGGCGATATATTTCCAAGTCAGGATGGTGAGATGCTTGGAGGGGAACTTGCAGGTGGTGGTGTTCCCATTTATCTGCTGCCCTTGTCCTTCTAGATGGAAGTGGTCATGGGTTTGGAAGGTGCTGTCTAAGGATCTTTGGTGAATTGCTGCAGTGCATCTTTGTAGATAGTACACACTGCTACTACTGAGCGTCGGTGGTGGAGGGATTGAATGTTTGTGGATGTGGTGCCAATCAAGCGGGCTGCTTTGTCCTGGATGGTGTCAAGCTTTTTGAGTGTTGTTGGAGCTGCACCCATCCAGGCAAGTGGGGAGTATTCCATCACATTCCTGACTTGTGCCTTGCAGATGGTGGATAGGCTTTGGGGAGTCAGGAGGTGAGTTACTCGCCGCAGTATTCCTAGCTTCTGACCTTGTAGCCACCGTGTTTATGTGGTGAGTCCAGTTGAGTTTCTGGTCAATGGTAACCCCAAGGATGTTGACAGTGGGGGATTCAGTGATGGTTACACCATTGAATGTTAAGGGGTGGTGGTCCGAGTGTCTCTTATTGGTGATGGTCATTTCCTGACATTTGTGTGGCGCGCAGAAGTATTGGAGAAGTGTCCATTCTGCCTATGACTTAGTTGTTAAGTACACTGCCTGTTCCAGACCATAAATATTCCAAATTTGAGTGTGATCTGTACTGAGTAACCTGATTTTAATTGTGGCGATCCAAGGGTCCTACAATTGACTTCATCGTCTCTGGGCTAAGAAGGGAAAAACAATATAGCTGGGATTCATGTACCTGATTGGTAACCAAATGACACATTTTGGAAAGTTTGCATGTGTAGATGGGGAAGAAGACAGAATTTTGCTCGGTCATGATGCCAGACATGGGAAAATGCCATCTAATGGACACTGAAGTAAACTCAATCATGAAGAATGGTTTTCTGAGAAAGGTACTGGAAAGCAGCTGTATGTCTGTGGAATTGTAATTCAGTATGCACCAGCACGTTTAGCAGAGAATAGGAGGGTAAATCAAAAAGGAATACTGACAAGATGCAAAAAGAGTTTGGCATAGGAGGGAATCTGCTTGTCCTTGCATATTTTAGGATTCCACATTTTTTGAGTTGCTGAATGTTAACGAAGAAAGTTCCGGTGAGGCTCGACCTGAGTGAACAGGGCAACCAGTAGAGTTATCTCCCTAATCAATCAGATTGATGAATTGTGAAATAAACAGCACAAGGACTAAGAAAGACACGTCAATTAAAATGGGTGAATCCAATGTCAAATCCATTGTAGAAAGAGAAATAAAGAGAAGAAAATAAAAGTCGGATTAAATAAGAGAGAAGAGGAAAAATTAAGGATAATTAAAATGATATATTTTATAATCTCCAACAGTCGTGAAAGCCGCAAGGAATGAGACTCCACACTTCAAATAAGAGAGGAAAAACAAAGTACAAAATAAAAAAGTACAGTTTTAAAATCTCCAACAATTAAAATCTGAAAAGATGAGTCTGCACCCACAAGCAATAATTAATTTTAGAGTCAGTTGCTTGGCCAAAATTCGCACTTACCACATAGTTTAGGAGGGGAATGGTTTGCTCAGTTGTGAGGCAGCTAACATGTGGTCCAGAATAATGCCGACAGCCTGGGGTTCAATTACCATTACAACTGAGACAGAATGGAAGGCCTGCCTTCCCGCCATCGTAAATTCACAACATAACCCTTAAATAAGGATTCTGCCTTAAATGAGGATTCTATCTGGAGAAGAAAGAATAGTTTAGAGAATGTCATATGATATACAAATGATACTCGTGTCTAAATGTGCAACAGGCTTATTTACAAGACTGTAAAAGTATCTCTGTAATCACAAAATGTCTGTGCCATGTTTATTTAGTTTCTAGTAGCTTCTGTCTTCCTCGCTCATCAACATCCTTGCTTCAGCAATCAAGCACAGTGAGCATGGATCAGTTACCAGATGCACTAAATTGAACACAGAATAATTGAATATTACAGGGGAGTTGATAGTGTTGTGGTGCTGTCACTAGACTGGAAATCCAGAGGTTCAGGCTAATGGGGTCGGTTCAAATCTCACCATGATAGTTTATGGAATTTAAAGTTAAATGAAATTAATTTAGTTTTTAAAAATTTGGAATTAAAAGTTAGTTTTTGGTAATGGTGACGATGAAACTACCATCAATCTGGTTCACGAATGTTCTTTCGGGAAGGAAATCTACCATCCTGGTCTGGCTGACATGTGGTTCCAGAGTCACAAAATGTGATTGATTCATAACTGTTCTTGAGGGCAATTAGGGATGGGCAACTAATGTTGGCCTTGGAAGTAATGCCCGCCCACTTCTCATGAAAAAAAAAGTTAGTTAAACTTGAAATCGCTTGACTTAATTTTCTGTCGTGAGTTTCATTCAAATCTACCAGACAAGTACAGTAATTCATGATGGTCAATGAATTTTAATAGTGAAGCAGACACTAAGATGCCACTAATGTTAAGCAAATTGTGGAGTGGTACATCTTAGGAAGTAGCTTTGTCCCGCATATCTGCCCCTAACCTGAACTTGTCGCATCATTAATGCATAAGTAATTGTGAGTGCCATCAGCCTCAAAATCTGGCCCCAGATTTACAGTATTTTGCTAATCTCATATCCATTTGCATCAGATCGGAAGAGTGGGAGATTGTTACAAGTTCAGATTTGTTTTAAGAGTATAACAGTAGTCTACCACTTCCAAAGCAGTCCGCATGTTTTACATTTAGGAGGGTCCAAAATGCCCAAAAGCTATGTTAGAATAACCCAGAGCTGCAACAATATGATCTTAAATCAAATTCAAATTCTGCAAGTGCCCTCGTTCCCATTTCCAAATGTTTCAAGTATAGACTTTGAAACACTTGGTGAGACAAATCTAGATTGAATACATAAACAGCTGTACTTTAAATACAGCAAATAAAGCAGCAGTCAAAATAAATTCAGTTTGGTTCAATCTTAATTCTCTTTTTGAAAGAACAGGCAACACAATAAACCACATGCACTGTCCCTCTTGTAGACCATACTTGTATTACCTTCTTTCAGATTACTTCTAACTGCAAAGATATAACACCTGCATCATAGTCCCTTGTTTTATCTACCTTCCTGCCAGTAAGGCTGTCCTTTTTCTGTGTTTCTCGTCAGTGGCTGGGTTGCGAATTTGACTTCTACCCATATCATTAATTCATCAGTTAATATGACAGTAAAGAAAGACTCACACTTATATAATGCCTTTTATTACCTCGGGATGTTCAAAGTGCCTTACAACCAATTAAATGCTTCTGAGGTGTGGTTGCTGTTACAATGTAGGCAACATTAGGAAAATTAGATTGCCAGTTTGTGACCTTGCTGTATGCAATGAAATGAATAACCAGATCATTTGTTTTCAGCGTTGATTGAGGAATCGATATTGTCCAGGGCACTGCTGTTCTTTGAATACTGCCATGGAATCCTTCATATCCATTTGAGAAGGTAGACAGGGTCTCAGATTTGCCACAGTGGTTGAATTTTTACCCAGTAGGAAAGAATAATTCTGACCAGTACTCTTTATTCCCCAGATTTTACTGGTGTTCCATTTTAGTATGCACCAAGTCAGAGCAGTATTCTTATTTACCAATTTTTATTGAGTCAAAATGAGATTTTTTAGTCCTGCTCACCCCAATTCTGGAAATTTCTGTCTGCCGCCAATAGACCTTTGAATGGTCTGTCAAATTGTCTGCACTGCACGTTAACAAATGCGAGGTTATCCACTTTGGAAGAAATAATAGCAAATTGGATTATTATCTAAATGTAAAGAAATTACAACATGCTGCTGTGCAGAGGGACCTGGGGGTCCTTGTGCATGAGACGCAAAAACCCAGTCTGCAGGTGCAACAGGTGATCAAGAAGGCAAATGGGATGTTGGCCTATATCGCAAGGGGGATAGAATATAAAAGCAGAGATGTCTTGCTGCATCTGTACAGGGCATTGGTGAGGCCGCAGCTGGAATACTGTGTGCAGTATTGGTCCCCTTATTTGCGGAAGGATATATTGGCCTTGGAGGGAGTGCAGAGAAGGTTCACCAGGTTGATACCAGGGATGAGGGGTGTTGATTATGAGGAGAGACTGAGCAGATTGGGTTTGTATTCGTTGGAATTTAGAAGGCTGAGGGGGGATCTTATAGAGACCTATAAGATAATGAAGGGGCTGGATAGGGTAGAGATGGAGAGATTCTTTCCACTTAGAAAGGAAACTAGAACTAGAGGGCACAGCCTCAAAATAAAGGGGGGTCGGTTTAGGACGGAGTTGAGGAGGAACTTCTTCTCTCAGAGGGTGGTGAATCTCTGGAATTCTCTGCCCACTGAAGTGGTGGAAGCTACCTCGCTGAATATGTTTAAATCACGGATGGATGGATTCCTGATCGGTAAGGGAATTAGGGGTTATAGGGATCAGGCGGGTAAGTGGACCTGATCCACTTCAGATCAGCCATGATCTTATTGAATAGCGGGGCAGGCTTGAGGGGCTAGATGGCCTACTCCTGCTCCTACTTCTTATGTTCTTATGTTCAGCCCGTAATTATTCTCGCTTCAGATGGGACTAAAAGATTTACCGCTATGTGTAGCCCTTATGGCAATCTAGATCAACCAACAATCTTTGTCAACAATCTATGTCAATTGGAAGGGATTAATTATACTCCAACAATGCAAACCAGCAGAAGATTTTCTTGCATGTCTGTGTAATATATTCTGGAAGCTGCCATGGTGTCTTTTCTTTGCATCAGTCACACTTCCTATAGATCTTCACCCACTGACGCTGCGTGGAGATGAGCCCTACTCTTCACTACATGGCTGATGACACCAGTGAGGAGCCATACCACTGATGCAGAGCAAAGATACAAGTGTACTCAAATGAGCACAAAAACGCTCATTGACTCAAGCTCTTGGATGGCTGATGATGTGAGTCAGTGCCTGGATAGATCTGGGGATGCCCTTCAGAATGTCCGAACAACGTGCTGGTTAGGTGCATTGGCCATGCTAAATTCTCCCTCAGTGTACCCGAACTGGCGCTAGAGTGTGGCAACTAGGAGATTTTTCATAGTAACTTAATTGAAGTGTTAATGTAAGCGTACTTGTGACTATAATAAATAAACTTAAAACCTAAACTTAGCAAGCCTGTCCAGAACGGCAGTGGCCTGCTGTGTCTTTCACAACATAGCACACAAAGAGGACTGGAGCTGCAGGAGACATCTTCAGAGGGGGAAGATGAGGAGGAGCCAGAGTGATGTGCCTGATACACCTGTAGCTACAAAGCTAGTTGCAGAGAAGCCCATGACAGATTCTTCCAAGGAATGGTTCAGATAGCCTAAGTATGTGAAATCCAATAGCACAACACTGCTGGACCTAATACCCCAAAACCCCCACCACAAACCATTTCTAAAGTCAACGTTCCTCCATTTCATTCACACCCTTTGCTCCTCTGCCACTTAAATCAGTAGGTTCTCTTCAAGCCTATTTAGCAGGCAGAAGGCAATAATGGAGATGAGTGGACATTGGAGACTTTAAATTAAATGATTCATTCCCCTTTTCTAGTACATTAATATAGCAGGCAGTATTTAATGGAGGTGACAGAGGTCTCGCTGGCTGGCTGGAGAGACAGAGAGAGCGTTTTGTCAGTTTCTCTGATGGGGCATTAAGTGCCTCTCAGGCACTCAGCAGGACTGTGGCAGGGCCTCCCTGGGATCAAGGACCCCAAGGGCAGAGGTCCTGCCACAGGAGCTGGCCAATCAGAGGACAGTAGCTCTATCGAATGGCATCACAACATGGGAGGTAGTGACTGCTTTTAATATCACCTGAAGCCAAATATCATTGCTGGATCCCAGAGCACAGGTGTGTGATGGTGAAAGGGGGCCATGAGGAGGGGGTGGGAAATAAACATAGAAAATTCCAGAAAAAGGTCTGGAAGCATCGAATTTCTATGACGACTCTTCAGAGGGACCGTCTTAACGGACCCTCCTTTTCTGATGCTGGGTCCCATGAACCTGAGTGCCTTTGAACAAGGGAACCCTGGGGAGCAGGCAAGAGTCCTGCATGGGTTTGCTTATTGTGCTCCTCGCATCCTTCATGGATTAAGGCTCTGAAGTGGACTTTAATTTCCCACGTAAGTGCCTCTATTGGCATTAAGGTGGACATGTCTTCCTGGCATGTATTTAATAGGGTGGGGGCAGGAAGGTCACGGGTTCCTCAGCAGCCATCCCCTGACCTGATTAAGCACCACCCCCGTCCCCCATCGCTACCAACATTTCCGCAGGGGAGTGCATTAAATGCCAGTGGCATTACTATAGTCATCCAAGTGAATCTCCTTGTGTAGCTGATAAGTCTGTCTTTTCCATTTTCTATTCCCTCTACAATGTGTTACCACTGGATTTGAGCAGCACTGGAGATAGAATGTCTGTTTCCCTGCTCAGTAAATGGAGATTGCTTTGAGAGTTACCCTTGGATTTTGGCATACCTGTACTGGGAAAGATTTGGTCATCAGACAAAAGGATCTCTGATGGGAGGTGAATGGGGGAGAAGTGTTATGGCCACAGCAGATGTTAATTGTTGATCAAACCAAATCCCAGAGGGAAACCTGGTTTACAGACCATTACCCTTTCTGTTATATTCTGAAAATGAGAAGAAAACACGCTAATCTCAGCAGCACAAAATGCAGTAACACTTTTGGGATTTTAAAATTAAAAGTAAAATATTTATTAAGAAGAAGAAGAGACAACTTAAGCACAAAAGGTTACAGTTACAAAGTTAGAAATAGCCTTATGAAACATTCCCATAAAATCAGTCCTACTTGGTCAGACCCACAAGTAAAAACCTTCCAGGCAACATTCCCTAATAGATGTTTAACTATGAAAATAAAGTAATATTACCTCAAAGCAAAGCTGCTGTCACTTTAATAAGGTGTTCCACATGACCTCTCAACCTCTTTTCCACTCTGCTGTGGAAATCCAAGACTTAAGAACAAGAGTGCTTGTTGCAGTCGTCCTAAGACTTTTTGTGGGATCCCTACAAGAGTTTCACATCTAAGTGAACCTGTTGTAAACATCAGCGTGGCTTGAAAATCCAGAGTGAGTCAATATCTGGCAAGGGGATATGTTAATGATATGAAAATATGTTGAAATCTATGTGAATCAGGTTCACGCTCGTTATGGGCATGAACTTGATGGCGTCGCCGGCGAGAGGCAGAAAGATCCGAAATCATGATCTCACCGGCAAGGTTTGTGACTTCTGGATCTTGAGCCCCCAGCGGCATTACTGCAGACAGCAGGAGTAGGTTCATGATTGCCCCTCTATGTCTAAATTGACAACTACCTTGAGCAAGTCCTGTAACAGGCTTTCCAAAATGTGCTGGAATGTGGCACACGCTGAAGATACTCCAAACGGCAGCCAGATATATTGATATAAGCCTTTGTGGGTGTTGATTGTAACAAATTCCCTAGATGCCTCTTCTAACTCTATCCACTGATTAGATAGATGGTTATCTATCCACTGCTAAGCATGACTCATGTTGCATTTTGTATAAATCAACACTCCAGCTAACTTGGCATATATGTCTTTGATTTTCGATACAGGGCACTGATCCAGTTTTGATCCTTGGTTGATGGTTAGCTTATAATCTCCACATATCCTGACAGTCCAGTTCTGCTTAACAACAGGGACGATGAGGGCAGCCCACTCAACAAACCTGCACAGGCTAAGCCCTCCAGCTCAGCTTCTCCTTTTTCACGTAAAGTATAGGGCACTGGATGAGCTTTGTAGAACTTGGGTGTTGTCTCAGGATCAACGTAGATTTTTGCCTGGATATCTTGTATCTTGATGTGGAGATGCCGGCGTTGGACTGGGATAAATGCAGTAAGAAGTTTAACAACACGAGGTTAAAGTCCAACAGGTTTATTTGGTAGCAAAAGCCACAAGCTTTCGGAACCTTAAGCCCCTTCTTCAGGTGAGTGGGAATTCTGTTCACAAACATAAAGCCACAAACTCAATTTACAGAATAATGGTTGGAATGCGAATACTTACAGCTAATCAAGTCTTTAAGATACAATCTTCAAGTCTTTAAGATTGTTTGTATCTTGTGGCTTTTGCTACCAAATAAACCTGTTGGACTTTAACCTGGTGTTGTTAAACTTCTTACTGTATCTTGTATCTTGCCCAGTTTGTTCTTGGTATTTCCTTAATATTTTATGAGAATTCCCTTCATTAATGCTGAGGATTGCTAACCAATTTAATCAGATCTGACAGAGCCAATCTCCATGCATAAGGCTTGGCCCTTGGCCCTTGACCACAATGATAGGTAACTGGACTGATTGATGTTGATAGATTACGGTGGTGCTGTAGTACCGAGTATCTTCAAGGCTTCTCCAGTATACGTGGCCAGCCTGGCCATTGTGCCTTTCAATTCCAGGGGCTGGACCCCATATGGCAAATACCAATATTTCTGCTCTCTTATGATGGTGGCAGAGCTCCTGTATCCACCTCCATTCCTAATGGCCGACTGTTCACCATTAGCACAGTTACAACTGGGGCTGATTTACTCACTTTAGTATTGTTTACTCTGTAAACTTCAGATGCTTCTTTGGAGTTGTTTTCTGAACTATGCACCGGGAGTTGTAGTTTTTGTTTGTGTTGGCCCTTAGCAGGCTTTGTTTGACTTTGCATTTAATCCTAAAATGCCCCCTTCTCTTACAGGCCAAAACATTACATCTTAAAATTTACATCTTTCCCCGCACCTGTAACATTCTTCTCAGTTCTTGGTCTGCAGATCTGGCTTTCTGTATTTCTGGTCCTGTCTTGCTCACTGCTCTTTGGCTCGCGTCTTTCAGCTTTTTCAACCGTGGTGCCACAACTCCCTGAGATTTTCTGCCAAAGTTGATTAACTGCACATGCTTTACAACTTTTTCAGCACTTTCTATAGACTGAGCAATTTCTAACACTCTTGTCAAGGTAATTTCTGTCTCTGTTAATAGTTTTTTTGTATAGCGAGGTTATTCACTCCACAAACTAACCTATCTCTTAGCATTTCCTTGAGTGTCAATCCGAATTCCCATTGCTCAGCTAACTGCCTTAACATGCCATGAATGTTGCTATTACCTCCCTGTGTTTTTCATTGTTGAATTAAATTTATATCACCGCAATATCGCTAATGGTTTTGGGTGATACTGCTCTTTGAATGATTTTGTATCTGGAGACTCTGGAGAACTTAGACTTTGAATCAAATTGTAAATCTGAGCTCTGCAGGCTGTTAGAAGGATTACCTTTGGCTTTTCTTTCTCCCCAACCCCGATTTCATTGGCCCTAGAAAAATCAGAGATGCTCTGCATACTGGACTCACTGGGCAGGGTTTTACGGCTTTGCTCGACCCAAGACCAGAAAATCCTACCCGATGTCAACAGACCTTCCCATTCCCACCCCTCGCCTGCTCCGATTGCCGTGGTGGGCGGGGTGATAGAATTCCGGCGACTGTTTTGTTTCAGGGTCAGATGGTTGCAACTTCACAATTAAGGGCATTTTGGCACTCAACTTGTTGCATATTGAAAAGTTGCAAACTGAGGATTGCTCTCCCGACCTGATGACCGAAAATAACCTCTGATTTATCTCATTGCTAAATGTAATAGCAGCGAGAAACTGACGACCACCAAGACAGATAAATGAACATGGGTTTACTCGGGGGCGGGGGGGGGGGGGGGGGGGGGGGAGGGGGGCGGAAATAACTATCTACAAGACAGAAATAAGAATGCTTCCAAGTTCCATAACTCCCAGACTCTAACTGCCAGAAAGCCTACGCTCCCGCTCTTTATTCACGTGCCTCGCCACGATAGACCTCATAGGTCATGTGACACACCCCCAATCGCTCATCCCTTTAAAGGCATGCTACCAGTCTCCTTGGCCACTGATGCGCTACTCAAACACGAGGCCTGAAGCTCAGTAAATGAAAGGCTTTTGTTTACTGTAACGAAGCTGCCAGAACTTATATACACTATCCCAGACTGAAGGGGTCCCGGCCAGAGCAGGGACTCTTATACCTCTCCAGGAGGCGGAGCCTGACTGGGATGTGCCACAACACTACAGTACAAAGGTGTAACAACCCCGCCCTAACCCCAACAGTAACAATAGCACAACCCAACAGTAACATATGTACATCCTTGTAGTACTGGCCAGCCCCTGGCTCAGTACTATCCAGTGGGAACCAACGATGGTTCACCACATTCACCCCTCCTTTGAGAACAAAGGCCGGCGGGGTACAAAAAACAGAATAAAGTGTCAGCAGTCTATAAGTTCAGTCGGTCAGGGGGACCACACCGTCGTTGTCACCTCCTCAATACCGGCGGTGACACCGGAGTAGGCACTTGCGGTGGCGTTCTCCCCAAGGCGGCGTCCAGCTGTTCTTCCACGGACTCACAGGCCGGTTGACCCTGAGGTGACGGTAGTCCATGGGATCCTGACACGCCCTGCGGTGGCGACCATCTTCTGGGCTCAGGCAAGCTGTACATGGGAGTAAAATGGTTAAGCAATGGTCCCGATGCTGCCCGCGCCGTGTCCGGGGAAGAAACAAGAGATAAAGGGTTTGTTACAGGGGGTATGGGAGCGACAGGGGTTGCTATGTCCCCTGCTGGCGTCAGGTCTCGGATCGAGACCGTGTCCTCTCGCCCGTCAGGGTATGCCACATAGGCATACTGAGGGTTGGCGTGGAGGAGATGGACCTGTTCGACCAACGGGTCGGACTTGCGGGCCCTTACATGTCGCCGCAGGAGGACGGGTCCTGAGTACGTCAACCAAGACGGTAATGAGGTCCCCGAGGAAGACTTCCGAGGGAATGAGAACATCCTCTCGTGGGGAGTAGCATTGGTTGCCGTACACAGGAGGGAGCGAATAGAATGGAGCGCATCAGGGAGCACCTCTTGCCAACGGGAGACTGGAAGACCTTTTGACTTCAACGCCAGTAAGACAGCCTTCCAGACTGTAGCATTCTCGCGTTCCACCTGTCCATTACCCCTAGGGTTGTAGCTCGTGGTCCTACTAGAGGCAATCCCGTAGGAGAGCAGGAATTGCCTCAAGTCATCGCTCATGAACGACGAGCCCCTGTCGCTATGGATGTAGCCGGGGTACCCGAACAGGGTAAAGAGATCACGGAATGCCTTGATAACCGTGGCAGCGATGTATCAGAGCAGGGAACAACAAAAGGGAACCGAGAGTACTCATCAATGATATTGAGGAAGTACACATTCCGATCTGTTGAGGGAAGGGGGCCCTTAAAATCGACACACAGTCTCTCGAAGGGACGAGTGGCCTTGACTAAATGTACCCGGTCAGGTCGGTAAAAGTGCGGTTTGCATTCCGCACAAACCCGACAGCTCCTTGTTACTGACCTGACGTCCTCCACCGAGTAAGGCAGGTTGCGGGCTTTTATAAAGTGGTAGAGCCGAGTGACCCCAGGATGGCACAGGTCATTATGGAGGGCGTGCAAACGGTCCTCCTGTATACTAGCGCATGTTCCACGCGAGAGGGCATCCGAGGGCTCATTGAGTTTTCCTGGACGGTACATGATGTCGTAGTTATAGGTGGAGAGTTCAATTCCCCACCGCAAGGTCTTGTCATTCTTGATCTTGCCCCTCTGCGTGTTGTTAAACATGAACGCCACGGACCGCTGGTCCGTGATCAAGGTGAACCGTTTTCCCGCCAAGTAATGGCGCCAGTGCCTGACGGCCTCCACAATGGCCTGGGCCTCCTTTTCCACCGCTGCATGCCGAATTTCGGGGCCTTGGAGGGTGCGGGAAAAAAATGCGACGGGCCTGCCCGCCTGGTTAAGTGTGGTGGCCAGGGCGAAATCAGATGCATCGCTCTCCACCTGAAAGGGGATGGACTCGTCTACAGCATGCATCGTAGCTTTCGCAATGTCGGCTTTCAATTTATCGAAGGCCAATCGGGCCTCTGGCGTTAAGGGAAAAGTCGTGGACTTAATGAGCGGACGGGCTTTATCCGCGTAGTTGGGAACCCACTGCGCATAATAAGAGAAGCCTAAGCATCTTCTCAGTGCTTTTGCACTAGCAGGTAAGGGAAGTTCAGAAAGGGGGCGCATACGGTCTGGATCAGGGCCAATGACCCCATTTTCCACCATGTATCCTAGGATGGCTAAACGGCGCGTACGAAACACACACTTCTCCCTGTTGTAGGTCAAGTTCAGGCGAGATGCAGTGCGTAGGAAGTTCAGGAGATTCGTGTCGTGGTCCTGCTGGTCATGGCCGCAGATGGTGACATTATCCAGGTACGGGAAGGTAGCCTGCAGCCCGTCCTGGTCCACCATTCGGTCCATAGCACGCTGGAAGACCGAGACCCCATTGGTGACACCAAAGGGAACCCTGAGAAAGTGATACAAGCGACCATCCGCCTCAAAAGCCGTGTATTGTCGGTCCTCTGGGCGAATGGGGAGTTGGTGGTAGGCAGACTTGAGGTCTATGGTGGCGAACACCCGGTACTGCGCAATCTGATTGACCATATCAGATATGTGCGGGAGGGGATACGCATCCAGCTGCGTATATCGGTTAATGGTCTGACTGTAGTCAATGACCATCCGGGGTTTGTTCCCGCTCTTGACCACCATGACCTGCGCTCTCCACGGACTAGCACTGGGTTGTATGATCCTTTCTTTGAGGAGCCGCTGAACCTCAGATCTAATGAAGATCCGATCCTCAGTGCTGTAACGCCTACTTTTAGTCGCGATGGGTTTGCAGCCTGGCACAAGATTCTGGAACAAGGAGGGTGTGGTGATCTTCAGCGTCGAGAGGCTGCAGGCGGGGCGCGTTGGGCAATTTGGAGGCTGCTGCTGTTTTCCCACTGCCAGTGAAGGGAGTGGCCCACTGTACTGTAGGATTACACTCCTCAAGTGGACCATGAAGTTTAGTCCGAGAAGTATTGGCGCGCAAAGATACGGCAACACAAGGAGCTTGAAACGCTCGTAAACTGTGCCTTGCACCTTCAAGGTTACCACGCAACTCCCTAGCACAGCAACAGACCGGGACCTTGATGCCATAGAGATTGTCTGTTTGGCAGGTTGAATCTGGAGTCCACACCGCTTCACAGTGTCTGGGTGGATAAAGCTCTCGTGCTCCCGCTGTCAAACAGACAATAAATCACGTGGTCATTTAACTGGATATTCATCATAGATTTGTCAAGTCTATGAGGCTTGGCCTGGTCCAGGATGATCGACGCCACCGTTGGTTCATGAGCGCCACTGCAGGCAGCTGAAATCGATGAGGAGGACTCCTGCTGGTCATTCGTGGTCAGTGTCAACCAACATGGCCGCCCCCATGAGTCGCACGTGGGTGAGGGTGCCAAACTCAGCGACCCCTGGTGGTCATACTCCTCCGACTCCGTCGACCGTAATGGCGTCATCCTGGTCTCACACGTGGACGAACCCCGCAATGACTTCGACGACGAAGACCTGAGCTCTGAAGAATCGCAGGCCGCACTGCCGTTCCTGGGTTTAGATCGGCACACTTTTGAATAATGCCCTTTTTTACCGCATGCGGTGCACAACACTGCTTTAGCGGGACACGTTTGCCAAGTATGCTTCGCTCCTCCACAGAAATAGCACCGCGGGCCGCCCGGGGCTGCTGCCGTCGTCTGGCCCGAGTGGGAGCACGCCATTACGCAGCATTTCGAATCCAAGGGACGAGGAGGGATTAGCGACTGCTCCTGCCACGTTGTCTCCACATGGTCCTCCGGATATAATACTCAGCTTTTGGAGGCCGTCTCGAGCATCTCTGCTAACTCGATGGCCTGGGTAAGATTAAGGTTACCCTTCTCCAACAGTTTAAGTCGAATTTACGACGATCCGACCCCGGCCACAAACGCATCTCGGGCGAGGTCGTACATGCTCTGCTCAGCCGACACAGCTTTGCAGTCACAGCCCCTGGCTAGCTGTAGTAGCTCGTTTGCATATTCCTCCATCGTTTCGCCAGACTGCCGTCGCGAGTGGCTAGGAGGTAACGAGCGTGTATCTCATTGGGTGGTTTGATATAGCGCTTCTTCAGAAGCTCGAGGGCCTTAGTATAATCGGTGGCCGCACGGATCGCGAGGTAGACAGTGTCGCTTACCCTCGCATGGAGGACCCGGAGTCTGTCATCATCTGTGGTGACCGCTGCAGAGGCTGCCAGGTAGTCTTCAAAACACTTCAGCCAGTGGTCGAAGGTGTTAGAAGCGCCCACCGCACGTGGATCTAGCGTAAGGCGTTCCGGCTTCAGAATTTGCTCCATACTCTCTCTTTTTTTTTTCTTCGACGAGAGTTTAACGACAGTAAATAAAATTGATGCGCTACTCAAACACGAGGCCTGAAGCGCAGTAAATTAAAGGCTTTTATTTACTGTAACGAAGCTGCCAGAACTTATATACACTATCCCAGACTGAAGGGGTCCCGGCCAGAGCAGGGACTCTTATACCTCTCCCAGGAGGCGGAGCCCAACTGGGATGTGCCACAACACTACAGTACAAAGGTGTAACAACCCCACCCTAACCCCAACAGTAACAATAGCACAACCCAACAGTAACATATGTACATCCTTGTAGTACTGGCCAGCCCCTGGCTCAGTACTATCCAGTGGGAACCAACGATGGTTCACCACAGCCACCTCCTGCACTGGTGCCTGTGTTAGTCTTGAAGGCCATTTGTGAAATGTAAGATGTGAATTTGAACTGCCTTTGAAAAGGATCAAATGTCACTTTTATGCAGATATTGCATTTCAGATAATGGTGACAGCAAATCAATATTAGTAATTGTTAGGTGCAAAATTGCAATGGGATATCTAATTCTGTCACCAAGTATGTGGGAACCTCAATCTCTCCATTACCAATGACCATCTGTTCCGCCACCCTGCTGATCTCCAAGGCTCCCTCCTCCACAGCAGGCAGGATGACTTCAGCTGCAAGGGAGCTCCCCACCCGACACCCCTCTACCATTCCCTGTCCTTCCTTTCGGGTCTGCGCTTGCACCTGCAGGGAGACCCACATCCTCCCCCAATCTATCCAGATATATGTTTAAATAAATCATCTTCTGCTGTTCTCAAAAGAAATGCGGGCCACATAATGGACCTGGGATGAGATCATTGATCGTGCTTCAGTTTGTAACAGATTATATTGTGAAACACCGCAAAATAGCTGCACCTCCTCAATGCCTGTAGCTTTTTTAAACTTGTGGAAGTTCAGTTTATTTTGAAGCTTTAATCTGAATCAATCCCTAAAAACTTTGCAAAAACTAAACAGTCCTGAAAAATAGAAATGCCATTGAAGACAAAGTATCATAACTTAGTTCCTTTGTGATTCCTTTAGGCTTTCAGTGACTCAACTCTTATTTAACAAGATATAGATTAATTCAAATTGTTTGCTACCTTTGGAACTGGGGATCAGACCTTCAATTCTCTGGAAGGACAATTTGTCAGCCTCTGGAGAATTTGGAAACATTACTGAGAGGTTAATTTCATGGATTGATGGACGTAATGCGCAATGAAATGTTATTTTTTGCTGCAGTTTACATTTAGTTCACATTGTATTTGCAAAATAACGTAAAATAATGCTCCTTCTAATCCATTCAACTCTTGTCTCCATTGTGCCTCTGTGACTTAATGTTAAATAATGGTGGAATGTATTTTTGCACTTATAGATATCATGGAACTATTTTGGGCTATTCTTGCTATCCTGGCTCACATGTGCCATTAATAAACAGAAAATGATTAATTTGATTTTGATTTGCATTCATCTCATTTCTGTTAATGTGACATGGCAGTAGGCAAAATGGCTGCTATGTTAACCCGCATAACAGTGACTGCACTTCAAAACAGTCCATTGTTTGCAAAGCAATTTGTGGCACTTATGAAAGAATGGTGAGATGTTTAATTGTCCGTTGTGAGTTCCAACCACAAGAAAGTGCCAATGATCGGTTGACTTTTGAAGGCAGCCTCATGTATTTTCTTGTGTGCAGCTGTAGGATGACATTTATAGAAACCGAGAAGAGGTTTGATAGCCTGACATCTGGGTATTCCCTGGGTCACCTAGTATATTGCATGGTTTGGAAGAAACTTAAGAGGGAACAAAAAAAAGCTTAGGACAAAAAGAAATTTGAGTAGGAAGCAATTTTTTTTCACTTTTACCAATATAGAGGAAAACAAATTATTATTGTTGGGGACTCAGCACTTTGTTAAAGGCATCTTATCAGCACCTCATTGTATATGTGCTCATTTGCCACAAGGAACAATCTTGCAACAAAAGATTGCAATTGTCTCATTGTGACAAGATCTCACTGTAAATGAGTAATTTTGACTGAATGGAATCTGCTGTAAAATTAGAATAAATAAAGAATGTAGCAGATATCTTTAAATATCCGGAATAGTAAATTGCCCATACAGTTGTCCCTCTATTCTGAAATGCTTTGGTTCATCAGTTCCGTTCTATTAGCACCAATACAAAAAGTGAGAGAATGTGATTTCAGAGCATAAGAGATAAATTACACCAATATGACAATGCTAAAACAATCCGTATCTTTATTGTAGATAATATAACAGCAGAAAAAGCAATACGGCAGCTGCTTCTGCAGTTCACAATTTTAAATGGCAATAAATTGTATTAATGTTCTCTGATGTACAGTGCCCCCGAGCAAATGCGCTAGTGAAGATTACAATGTCTAGAAGAGAGAAATTAATTTTCTGTAATATTTTATTTGATAAAAATAGGCTTTCAGGGGCAAATAAATCATCTTGCAGACTCTTTGGGCTTTCTACATGACATAAACATAGCAACAGTTTAAAAGTTATTGATATTTCTTTATAATTGTCATGCCAAAGTCTGAACATGTAACGTTCTGCTTCTCTACTGATCATATTAGCACTGAATGCTACAGAAGAACATAGAATGGAAAAATAAAGAAAGGTGTCATCTTATCCAGCTCCCTCTGGCTTTCAGCTCAATTTCCAAACTGACCATTCTTCACACATTTCCCACCCCAATCCTAAATCCCTTTAATAGCCTTCATTTATTACTTCAATTCTTTTGAACACTTCATTTAAAAAAGTACTGTTCAATATCCCAAAATCAAGACATCCTGTGACCTTTTTGGTATCCTTAGCCAATTGTTATGGACCAGATCAGAAACTCCAAGGTATATTATGAAGTTAGCCTTAACCCTAACTTTATTTGATTTTGGCATTATGGTGAGCATAAGATGTTTTACTCCACATATGATTTGATTGACCCACTAGGAAGCTTTTATGAAAACAAAATGTATTTAAGAACACAGTTAGAATATAGCAAAAAGAATTAGCAACTATAAGTCTTAAACATGACAAAGTGTATTTCTTAACAGCTCTATCCATAGTTCCAATTTAAGTAATCTCCCCATAGACATAGATCCTTTTTCTGAACCCATTAGTTCCAAAATCAGATATGCTCATGCGGATGCTAGATTTCCAGCCTTTTACAGAAAGACACAGATATAAATACAGAAGGATACCTGCCTTCTGACTCTCATACAGCAGTTTCCAGAGAAGGATATATCCTTAAACAGCATCACTTTACAGAAAGAAACCTAGTTTCCATCAAATCCCAGTTTCCAGACTTCAGAGTGACACAGAGCTATTTCTGCTCTTTACAACTACCAAAAAACAACAGACTTGATTTCTCTAATCCCACCCAGTCACCTGACCTTACTTGTCAATCAACCCAATCAAGCCCCACTCTGTAAAACTCCTGGGGAATACACAACAATAACAACCCTGCATTAGTCTGGATTAAAACAAACATTTTAGCAATTAAGACAATTATGCTCCTGCAGTAATAACTGGGGCTGCCGAATGCAGAAGAAACGGCACCAAGAATAAAACAAACTGCTAAAACAAATCCTGCACAAGAAACATGACCCAAATACATTTCTTAAAGGCACAGTGTTGTCACACTTCCTTTATACAGGTACAGTGACCGTATTCAGTGCTGTTACAGAGAAGTTAAATTTGAGACCTATAATGACTTTTTCTAGCGTCTGTACAACTTCCATCCTTGCATTATTTTCTTGTTGTCTTGATCAGCATTCAATAATTTTGGGGATGAAATATGCTGAGTCAATAGATCATCGTAGTCATTTTTGAATGTTATCCCTTCCCTCTTGAACATCCTGCTTTCTCGCAAAACTTGACATCGATTAAAGAACCATATATTTGATTTTCAACAACTTCATTGAGCTCATTTTTAAATGCTCTGATCAAAACATCCAGGATTATTCTTTTGGGTGCTTCACTAATCACAGCTGAGTGATGATAAACACTATTATTGATCACCAATCTATTAGGTTTCAAATTTACACATCCTTCTTCATTCTAGCAACTTTCCCTTCAGAGGCAGATATTTTTGAGGCATCTCATTGAATGCTTTCTGAAGGTCAAGATACTCGATAGCTGCAGTCTTCCCATCACCCTGTTATGTTTTCAAAGAATTTCAATAAATTTGACACCTGATTTTCATAAACCAATGCTTTGCAATTATACTGTTCATCCTCTTTAAACATGTTTGAATTGGTTTCTTCATAATTGGCTCCAGTATTTTTTTCCCTCACTGTAGATGTCAAGTTAACAGGCTTATAATTCTCAGCATCGTGCTTCATAATAATTGGAAAATGTTCCAGTCTTCTAGTAGCATTCTTTAAAGCAATAAGCTGCAGCAACTTGCTGACGCAGGTTTCCCTCAGTCCATATCTAATTTCTTTAACTCTTGCATGGCTGTTCATTCTTGTGACTCACGATTAGCACTTTGTTATGCTGTAGTTTTGATTTGGACTATTAATTTACTGCGAAAGATTATAATTTGTAGAACATTGCAGCAGACAAGGGGGCAAGACCATTGTTTAAAGTGATGGAAGAACTTTTGACCTCTCATTTCATTCAATATCACTTTCTGCTGAGGTATTCATTATGGTTGAGATATTGCGACATAGACTGAATTACACAAATGTAAAGAAAACAGAATTGAGCTTATTCTTGGGGCTTTTCTCTTCTCTATTTGGCAGTCCTTATCAAAAATCTTCCAAAACCCATTTCCTTCATTTTCCTCACTTGTGCCTACAAATTACGTGTCTGCGTGGGTTTCCTCCGGGTGCTCCGGTTTCCTCCCACAGTCCAAAGATGTGCGGGTTAGGTTGATTGGCCAGGTTAAAAATTGCCCCTTAGAGTCCTAAAATGCGTAGGTTAGAGGGATTAGCGGGTAAATATGTGGGGGTAGGGCCTGGGTGGGATTGCGGTCGGTGCAGACTCGATGGGCCGAATGGCCTCCTTCTGCACTGTAGGGTTTCTATGAATTCAGTAGCCAGGTATTTGCCCTGCAGAGTATATCGTCTCAATATCAGTAAGGATCAGGATTGAAGGGTTGCACATAGGAAACACACCCTCAACCTGCCCGAATACACCCACTGCCTTTGATATCGAAGTATCTGATTGTCCTGCCTTGGCAGGGATGGAGTTACATGTTTAAATTTGGCTCCCACAGTGTCCTTCGGAGCCCCATTTCAAAGTTACTATTGCTGAATGGATACCACGGGTCTGCAGTGAAATGGAGGCTGGAGCTGCTGCCCCTACAATTTTAACTGCCTCTTTGAGCTCTCCTCAAAGGCGAGAAGCAGCACGAGTGCTCTGCTCAGGCCACTCAAAGAAGCCTTCATCCTCTCTCATCAGTAATCTCAGTTGTGGGTGCCATTAGCACTCCCAAATGCAGGCCTCTCCCACCTGCTGATTATGGGATTCTCTCCCTAGCCCCAAATGAGGGTTTTTTCCAAACAAGATCAGGCATTGCATCCCACCTCGGGCTTGATCCAACACTTAATCTTAGCCAAAAGGCCAATTTTAAAAGAAGTTCAAATAATTCAAAAACCTGAGTAGTGTTAGACTCGGGTAAGCTGTGCAGCTCCCAAGATAAAAATTAGATCAGGTTTTAATTATCTGTGTTAGAGTGAAAAAAAGAGAAAAGAAAACCATGTGGCAGGTTGCCATACATTTCAACCCATTCCTTACAGTTTAATCCATGTATTTGCCTGAATTTTTCTTCTTAACATAAGTGCTTGTGAAAGAATAAAGGCTGAGAACCAGATGCACAGATGTTAATATACTGAGGTGACAATAATTGCTTACAGTGGCACTATTCTTGAGAAATTTCCCTTGGTATTTCTTCCTATCCCTAAGCAGTTGTGTTCAAAGGCGGCATTGAAGTTGATCTGCTCATCCTTGTCAACACGAATTCTATCGAAGTTCAGCATACCCATAATAGAAATGGTCTACAGCTTTGGTTCTTGAAGGTTGCTTGAACTTTGTACATGGAAATTATTCATGTTGTGAATGGTACTTTTTTCCATGGATGTAGCCAAAGTCTTGCCATTGACATGAAGCAAAAGCAAAAACACACTAAGCTCTGCAAAATGTATAGAATCATAGAATCTCTGCAGTGCAGAAAGAAGCTATTTGGCCCATCGGCCTGCAGCAACAACAATCCCACGCAGGCTCTATCCCCATAGCCCCACATATTTACCCTGCTAATCCCCTGACATTAAGGGGCACTTTAGCATGACCAAGCAACCTAACCCGCACATCTTTGGACTGTGGGAGGAAACCAGGGCACCCAGGAGAAACCCACACAGATACGGGGCAAATGTACGAACTGAACATAGTCACCCAAGGCCGGAATTGAACCCAGGTCCCTGGCGCTATGAGGCAGCAGGGCTAACCACTGTGCCATATTAAAAAAAAATTCTCATTCACAAATAGTGCTGTGGATATTGTCCAATCACTCTTGAGGTGCAGATTTGATCATTTGTTATTTTAAGTTTTATCTATCTGTGTGTTATAGACATCTTTACTGTAGGAAACAGTCTAATCAGTTCTTCTAGCTTCAAATATTTCTAAATGCCACATAGCCCTCCAAGATACTGTTCATGTTCTACTTGGGAATCGTGTGACTATTTTGTTCATGTCTTATTTGATGGCACATACCTCACAAACTAATAACAACCCCACATTGTCGCTTAAATGAAAAAGGAATATGATTATGTCAAATATATGGATGATTCTGTTGCCAGGCTCCAATACTTGCTCCAGCAGGGATAATTAAGCTGTATATTCCTGATTAAGTAATTCTGATAAATTTCACCATTACATCTGTACATAGACTAGTTTTCTTTTCAATATTACCATTCCTTACCAGCATAACAACAGGAGTGCACATCACAATTTATTTAGAAGTTAAGCAAAATAATGCGTTGGCTGGCCAGTCCACACAACTTTTAAAATTACGTACTTTAGAAGCAAGCAAAATATCTTGTGCTCAAACTGGCTACTTCCATGATTTCAGTCGTGTTTTTTCATTCGCTCATGGGATGTGGGCCTCGCTGGCTTGGCCAACATTTGTTATCCATCCCTAATTGCCCTTGAGAAGGTAGGGGTGAGCTGCCTTCTTGAACCACTGCAGTCCATATGGTGTTGGAACAGCCCCCTCAGAGTGCAGTTAGGGAGGGAGCTCCAAGATTTTGACCCAGCAACAGTGAAGAAACAGCAATATATTTCCAAGTCAGGATGGCATGTGTCTTGGAGAGGAACTTGCAGGATGTGGTGTTTCCATGCATCTGTTTCCCCTGTCCTTCTAGGTAGTTGAGGTCCCAGGTTTAGATGGTGCTATTGAAGGAGCCTTGGTGAATTGCTGCAAGAAGGAAAGTTGAGAATGTGTTAACTGTTAGAACCAACTTTCAATGGGAGGGTTTGTTCATGGTAGGAATGATTCTCAAACAATTTATTTTTTGTCATTTATAAAAATACTGTCGATTTCACATCCAATTAGGAGCATATAGAATTGCTCTGCGGAATCTCAGTGTTAATATCACACAGCTGTGCAAAGTAAAGGTCAGCAAACCTTATTGCAAACCTTCTGGCACAGCAGTGGCCACCCTGCAGCACACAAACCACATATGATCCTTTCTAATGCTTAAGTGTGGCTTCACAGTATGCTGGGTGGCTGCAGCAGTGTGAGGCATGCACATAGCAAACATTTTCTGTGAATTTGTGCAAGAATATTACGGCCAGCCACTTTGTGGGGAGGACTGCTAGAGTTTAATAGGGAGGGGGGCCTGGCATATCTAAATTGAGGGTTCTGCAAAATTGAGGGCAGCAGGCACCATGTTGAAAGGCAGAGCACCAGGAAGACATGGCACTGATAGATAAGCAGGAAAGAAATAATGAAATCTGATGACTTTGTTATGGATCAAGGTCAAGATAATTTTAACTTCAAACAGATAACTTGTTGCTGATAATGGTTTGGGGGATATTTGGCTTTATAGTGTTCTAATGATGATTTTTTCCAAGATGGCCAGCACAGCTTGATTGGAGAGTATGGAGTGAACTGAAGCCTGCTATAAAATAATGTGGTTATTACATTTTTTAAAATGAACACTTGCAAGCTATGAACTTCTCTTGATCTGTGCAGTTTGATGTAAAAGAAAAACTGTCCTTAGAATAGAGATGAGGGTAAAAGACAAATGGAATGAAATCATGTAGGATGTGCCTGTTAGTGTTAGCTTCAGGGTGTGCCATGAAGTGGATTAAAACGGTGTGCGCTGAATTTAATATTGGAGTTCCTCGCTATGAGATCGTATCTAAATATCAAAACTGCTGACCGTACCGTGTTCTGTGGTTAGTTTTACCTGCATGTGACTTTTTTCAACTCGCAAGATGTGAAATCAAAGAACAAATCTATTCTGACTGATGTTCATATTTCATTTGCACAGTTGGCCTGCAGAGAACTAGAGTCTTGCATTTATAGAGTGCCTTTCATGACCTTATGACCCCAAATTTTTAACCGACTAATTAGATTTCCAATGTGGGAAATGCAGCAGCCAACTTGTGTACATCAATTTTCCACAATTGGCAATGAAATACATGACCAGATTTTATGGGCTGAGGGATGAATGTTGGCCAAGACATGAAAATTCCTTTGATCCTCTTTGAATAATATCACATGCCCTTTAAGTTTCATTTGGGTGAGCAAGGAGGCCTTGCTCTAATGTCGCATCATAGAGTCGTAGAGGTTTACAGCACGGAAACAGGCCCTTCAGCCCAACTTGTCCATGCCACCGAGTTTTTGCCACTAAGCTAATCCCGATTGCCCGCATTTGGCCCATATCCCTCTGTCACCCATCTTACTCATGTAACTGTCTAAATGCTTTTTAAAAGTCAAAAGCGTACCCTCCTCTACTACTGCCTCTGACAGCTCGTTCCGGACACTCACCAATCGCTAACTTGCAGGACTCAATCACCACTGCACAGAAGAGTCATCTTAGATCAGGTGTTCAAGTCTCTTGAGCAGACCTTGAGTTGCTACTTCATATATGCTGATTTGTATATCTGACAATAACTGGTGCCATACAATTATTTTCGCTGCAGATGCAGTGAAATTATCACTGAACCCACGACCATTATACACTACAAAATCTTTCGTTTTGTCATCAGATATTCTTGAGTTTTGTTTATTAATTCTGGGTATTCTGGCCTTTTTGGAAACATGGCTGGAATGACTTTTCATCACAATGCAGCTGAGTGCCATAATTTATACTGAAAAATGTGTACTAACATACCCGGTTATTTGAAAGATTTCCCAATGGAATGATTTTAGCAGCTTCCCAGAAATTCAATTTCCAATCTCTTTATATCAGGGCGTTTATAAAAAGCAATCTGTCACTCACTCCCTCCTCTTCTACTTTTCCACCATTCCATGCCTTACATGCTCTCTGAAAAACTGAAATGTTTTTATAAAACAAAGAGAAAAAAAGACTTGCATTTATATAGCACCTTGCATGACACTGGATTTTCCAAAGCACTCATTTGCAGCCATGTGTGTACTTTAGAACACGCGCATCTCCATTAAGGACGGTCACCTCAGCACCTCACTGTACCTCAAGCCCACGGATAACCTCACGATGCTCCACTTCTCCAGCTTCCACCCTAAACATGTTAAAGAAGCCATCCCCTACGGACAAGCCCTCCGTATACACAGGATCTGCTCGGATGAGGAGGATCGCAACAGACACCTCCAGAGGCTGAAAGGTGCCCTCATAAGAACAGGATATGGCGCTAGACTCATTGATCAACAGTTCCAACGCGCCACAGCGAAAAACCGCACCGACCTCCTCAGAAGACAAACACGGGACACAGTGGACAGAGTACCCTTCGTTGTCCAGTACTTCCCCGGAGCGGAGAAGCTACGGCATCTCCTCCGGAGCCTTCAACATGTCATTGATGAAGACGAACATCTCGCCAAGGCCATCCCCACACCCCCACTTCTTGCCTTCAAACAACCGCACAACCTCAAACAGACCATTGTCCGCAGCAAACTACCCAGCCTTCAAGAGAACAGTGACCAAGACACCACACAACCCTGCCACAGCAACCTCTGCAAGACGTGCCGGATCATCGACACAGATGCCATCATCTCACGTGAGAACACCATCCACCAGGTACACGGTACATACTCTTGCAACTCGGCCAACGTTGTCTACCTGATACGCTGCAAGAAAGGATGTCCCGAGGCATGGTACATTGGGGAAACTATGCAGACGCTGCGACAACGGATGAATGAACACCGCTCGACAATCACCAGGCAAGACTGTTCTCTTCCTGTTGGGGAGCACTTCAGCGGTCACGGGCATTCGGCCTCTGATATTCGGGTAAGCGTTCTCCAAGGCGGCCTTCGCGACACACGACAGCGCAGAGTCGCTGAGCAGAAACTGATAGCCAAGTTCCGCACACACGCGGACGGCCTCAACCGGGATATTGGGTTCATGTCACACTATTTGTAACGCCCACAGTTGCGTGGACCTGCAGAGTTTCACTGGCTGTCTTGTCTGGAGACAATACACATCTTTTTAGCCTGTCTTGATGCTCTCTCCACTCCCATTGTTTTGTTTCTTAAAGACTTGATTAGTTGTAAGTATTCGCATTCCAACCATTATTCATGTAAATTGAGTCTGTGTCTTTATAAACTCTGTTTGTGAACAGAATTCCCACTCACCTGAAGAAGGGGCTTAGAGCTTCGAAAGCTTGTGTGGCTTTTGCTACCAAATAAACCTGTTGGACTTTAACCTGGTGTTGTTAAACTTCTTACTGTGTTTACCCCAGTCCAACGCCGGCATCTCCACATCATGTACTTTAGAAGTGCAGACGATGGTGTAATTTAAGAAACACAGCAGCCAACCTTTCCCCTTTCCCCCACCAGCAACAGCAATATAATTAGAAGCAAATAATTTATTTATTTGATAGAAGGATGAACACTGGCCAGGACTTTGGGGATACGGTGACACAGTGGTTAGCACTGCTGCCTCACAGCGCCAGGGACCAGGGTTCAATTCCGGCCTCGGGTCACTTTCTGTGTGGAGTTTGCATGCTCTCCCGTGTCTGCGTGGGTTTCCTCTGGGTTCTCCAGTTTCCTCCCACGCTCCAAAGATGTGAGGGTTCGGTTGATTGGTCATGCTAAATTGCCCCTTAATATCAGTTGCATGAGCAGGATAAATACATGGGGTTACGTGGATAAGGCAGGATTGTTGTCAGTGCAGGCATGATGGGCTGAATGGCCTCTTTCTGCACTGTAGGGATTCTATGATTCTATGAACACACCTGCTCATCTTTGAAGAGGTGCCGTGGGTTATTTTATATTCACCTGAGAGTGCAGACAGATACCATCATCTTGAGTCACTCATCACAGAAGATATTAAGGCGGGATTTTCTGGCCGCACTCACCCCAAAACTGGAAACTCATGCCCAAGGCCAATGGACCATCCATGATCCGCCCCTAACCCGTGACAATTCCCGTGGCAAGCAAAATGGGAAAAGGCGCCCCTTAGAGTCTGCCGTAGAAATTTGGACAAGGTGAACTCCTTTGAAAGTGTATGGACCTCAATTACAATGAAAATTCAACTTCTGAAAACCCTTGTGTGGCCGGTGACAAATGTATGGCTCTGAAAACTGGACCATCAAGAAGAATGATGAGGCTTGAACCAGAACATTTGAAACAACATGAATATTACGTGCGTCACAGACACCCAAGCAGACCAATCAGTGGGTGCTCGAGAAAGTTGGTGTTAAAGAACTTGGTTGAGGCACTGGTATCAAGGAAACTCCCATATTGGACATGACGTGTGATGTGAACAGGAAAGTTCGGAAAAAGAGAAACAACACCTGGAAAACATACACAAAGGACATCCAAGATGGTAGGGTGGATGCCAGGACTTGAAGTGGCCTCTAAATGGGAAGGGCAGCGAGCGCAGCAGAGAATAGAAATCAGTGGAGAAAGACTGTTCATAATGGGGCCAACCCTTAGTTGTGGATGGATGAAAGACAAGACAAGATGGGCAGGAAAGAGCTCAGTTCAACATCTCATCCAAAAGATGACACCGTTGAAGGTGCAGCAATCCCCAAGTACTGGAGAATCAGACTTGACTTTGTCCTTAATGTGGGATTTGAACCCAGACCCTTCAGTCTCTGAGGGGTTCAAAGTAGGGGAGTTCAAAGATTCATAATTATAAATAAATTTGAGTTACTGATATTTCCAACATAATCTTCTGCAAGTATCATATTATTTCTGTATTGATTTTGTAAAGTATATAGAAGGACATTCCAAGCTGCAGTAACTCTTTGAGTTGAATTGTACCAGGGGCATCAAAGTCTTGATGTCAAGACCAAATGGAATCCTGCAGTGAGACTGATGCCTCAATCTGGAGGCAGCATCCTAAAGATGGCACAGTGGCACAGTGGTTAGCGCTGCTGCCGCACAGCGGCAGGGACCCAGGTTCGATTCCCAGCTTGGGTCACTGTGCAGAGTCTGCATGTTCCCCCTGTGTCTGCATGGGTTTCCTCCAAGTCCTCTGGTTTCCTCCCACAGTCTGTAAAACGTGCTGGTTAGGTGTATTGGCCATGCTAAATTCTCCCTCTGTGTACTGAATAGGCGCTGGAGTGCCACGACAAGGGAATTTTCACAGTAACTGAACTTAATTGGGTGTTGGAAGAGTAAGGTGGACTGTCAATGCTGCCAGACCAATCTGGAGCCTCAGCAGAACTACCAGGAGAGGTGGGCACTGCTGAGGCAGGCCAGGGACTACAAGAGCACCTCAACATGGAGGTGTCTGTCATGAAGGAAGGGGGAAACCTCTCCACTGAATGGTAATCAGCATTGATTGTTGGCTATTCCTCTCCCCAACCTGTTCCTAGGAAACTTCACTGTTGTTGTGAATGCATCAGGGAGATGCCCCAAAGCTGCTCCCGGATTCCCAGCCTGCTAATGCGTCCAACCCCAGCTCCATGTAGCTGGAAAAATCCATTTTTTTTCTTTGGAAAAGTCAGTAACATTCCACATAATTAATGGCATCAAATTTAAAATGTATTCACCATTGTCCTCTGAACCATCAACAATTAGAAATGCAATGATAGTAATATTTAAAGAAGGGTTACATCGCTCTGAGAGAACAAAGAACATTCATTATTATTTTAGGATGAATTACATGACTGGCTTGGCTATAGATTTCTGTGTGGGAAAGATTGATTATAGTGAATTTTAACAAATAAGGTTGAATACCTTTTCATTGGTTTTCACTGAATCAAACAAAGCTGAAAAACTCAGCCATGACTGGTTTGCTCATCCATGGGTTAGAATGCAATTATCCAACATTGCCTTAATAATTAAGGAAAGAAGTGAGTTGAAATCTTGATTCAACATTCTCCACATAGTGCTGGACCCCCTCCTCATCCAATTGGTACTTGGGAGCCACATGCACAACATTGCATGTGTGATAATCCAGGCCAGAAGCTCCAAGGTGTTTTATGAAGTCAGCCGAGACCATAAGTTTTGCACTTTGAATTTAGCATGGGTCACTCCAGGTATGATTCAAGTGACTCTCTAGGAAGCTTTTATCAAACAAAATTTATTATTAGCATATAATAAGAAAATTAGCATAACTTTTATCAATGCAAAGAAAAAACCATGATGTTGTATAAATCTTACCAGCTAAATATACTGTTCCAAGCTAAACAACCCCCACAAACATGCATTCTAGAGTTGGCACAGAAAGCAAGTATGCTCACATGATGCTGGATTTTGCAGCTTTCTAACCCTTGCTGTGGATTACTCCTTTGGGTGTTGAATTGAAAACGCTAAGGCCTTCTTAGTCCTGGAACTTCCAGCACACATTGAGAGACACAAAGATGCTGCTTGCCTCTAGCTTCTAGCTATACTTCACAGACAGCAGAATTTTCACTCCAGAAATAGTGAACACTGCTTTCAGTCTGCAGTCCAAACAGCTTCTGCCACACTGAAACTAAAACCTTTGGATTTTTCCTGAAAAAACTATTCCAAGGTACCACCTCACCTGTCAATCAGGCTGCACACAACAATTCAAAAAGGGTCATAAAACTCCAGGGCACTGCATTAAACCAAACTAAAAATAAACAAGATGCCCATTATATTGTTTCAGTAACAATTAAAGGACATTGGCTCAGACATAATGGCAACAAAACAAAATGGCCAGGCCTGCTTGAAAAAACTTCAGAGAAACATGATTAAAATACATTTCTTAAAGGCATAGCATCGTCACACGAGCTTATCGAAATGCAATTGGCTAGTCCTCTTTAAGAGACGCAGTCTGCCAATTAATTTCTCTTCAGCTTCAGAATGGAGTCCTTAGTTCAATTGCATTACTTTAGGTTTCTGATCTTACTATGACAAGTTTCCCATAATGTTGTGAGCAGCCATTCTGGGAGAGTACCTGTATGACAGGCTCACCCTCAACTGGTATTCTTTAAACACAAGCTGAGAGGAAGACAACACCACACAACCAGTTCCAATTTGAGTGAAGGATAACCATATAAGAAACATGGAGATAGGAACAATCCATTCACCCCTTTCAGCCTGTTCAGTTAGACTATGGCTGATTTGTATCTTAACTTCATTCACCCGACTTGGTTCTATAATCAAAAACACCCTTGCCTAACAAATATCCATCAATCTTAGTTTTGACATTTTCAATTGACCTTGCTTTACTGTTGTTATTTGAGGAGAGAGTTCCAAATTTCCAATCCCCAAAATGCCTGTCTTCAGTTATAAATGCTGTAATGCCCATGTTCAGTGATGACTCAGGGTGATGACGGGGGCTGGCAATATGGGGTGAGGGAGTTGTGATCTTAGAATAAAGGAGAAGGCTCTTTAGCCCTGGAACCTGTTCTGTTATTCACTTTCATCCATCCACGACTAAGGGTTGATCTGTAACCTCAGTCCATCTTTGCCTCATATCCCTTAAAATCTTTGGAAAACACAAATCTATCAATCTTGGATTGAGAACTTAAAATAGATTTAGCATCAATAAGATTGTAATAACATCACCTTCGATGTTCTCACCTTCTTCATTTAAAGTTCTGGGATGGAACTCATCTGGTCCTGCGGATTTGTCAGTATCATTTTGCATTATTTCATTTCCCATTAATTTCTTCATACTGGCATTTTGCTGACATTAATTTTAGTGAGTTCTTGTCTCTGATTCAATAGGTTTCCTTGGGTTTTCCAGGATGCTGATCATATCCTCTACTGTAACTACTGCACAAAGTAATTATTCAGCATATCCATGCATGAATCTGTACAAGCATCTGTGCACAAATCCTGTTTTCGATGCTAATTATTAATGATTTAGCCTCGTGTTCTTATATTGTACCCATAAGTCCAGACATTTGTGAATCTGGCATGTGATCACGCACAATCATCTGCTTTTCAGCTCTATAGCTGTGAATCCACGAGGAGTTTGGAGAATCACATGGCGGGGCTCAGCAGCACCATTGCATCTCATGCTGCGGAAGGTCCTGGCACCATGTTTAAAGGGCACCCGGTCACACATACACTCATTGCAGGCCAGGAACTGCTCACTACTCCTCCAGAGTTCTTGCGGCCACAGTTCATACTGGAGAAGCTGACAGATGTGAGCAACCAGATCCCAAGACATGCCTGGACCTCTCTAGCATTGCCTTTTATTCATCTCAAGATAAGAGCACTGCTGGTCATACACCCATGCTCGGGCCAATGCTCATTGCAGTGATCCATATTTGCTAGCCTCTTGATCTTATTGAGGCCCTGCTGCCTCTTGCTGCTCAGGTCCATGCTTCTCATGGTCCTGTGCTAACCAACGATATGACCTCCTTCTCCTCATCTGGAATAAAGCCATTACCAAAGCAGAGTTGCTTGCAGCCTGCATTATCAGTGCCTCAGTGGGAGTGTGAATGAACTGTAGTAATATAATAAATGAGCATGTCCTTTACAGGTTTCTCACCAGCTCAAAGCCAGCAGGCAGCCAATTCTTTCACCCGGCTTCTGCCTAGATATGACACCTCCACCCCATCCCCTCTAGTTAAAGAAGCTCAAATTTCTCAGACCTTGATATAAATGGCAATTACTGACCACTGTAGTACTTAACGTTTTGAGGACTATTATAATCCTAGAATTTTAAATTTTTAACTCATCCCTGTTTGATCTGTTGAATGTCACATGCTGTGTATTGGAGCTGGACTTCCATGGGATTCAAGTGAGTCTTCTGCTGCAGCGAGGAATTTAATTTCTGCCTTCAGCTTCCAAGACTTTCTTTGGATCTTTTTTCCCTGGTGATTTCCTTCTGTACCTTCACTTCTTTAAGTTTTTCTTCAGGTCAGAATGCATTCTTGTTTTTTATTCCTTCAGTTTTCCAGGATTTTAATTTTCTTCCGCCGTCTCTGAGAGAATTTGAGTTCCACTTGCTGCCATCATGTTGTAAGGTGTTGGTTTAGTTTGGTAGGTCCCATTAACTTTTTCATAGTCAACAGAAAGTATTTTTGCTGGAAACTATAGACTTTGGTACAGCAAAGTTCTAAGCTAGGAAGCTTTTCCATGCTTGCTTCTACACACTGCTCTACACTGCACTGACTCCTAGGTAAGGGTCATGTATTCTCTTGCATCACAGTGTGGACAGTACTCTAGTCAGTCCCACATTAACCCTGTATGTGCCAGCTCCTTGTACTACACAAACCAGCTACAATGCAGGTTTCATTATACAGAGGAGAACACAGCTGAGCATCCTTAACATCCAATTGCCTCATAATTATTAGGGTGTCCCTTTAGTTGGCCACTTGTGCTGATATTGAACTCCACCCACCTGAAAAGACCCTCCTCCCACCTCAATGGATCTTACTGACTGACTAACTGCGTAGTCAAAGTTAGTTTATAAAAATAGTCTGTGCCACCTTTCAAACATGCTGTCCCAACTTCTATCCCCCCCCCCTGTCTTCCGCCTCCCCCCAGTATCCTTGATCAACCCAGTATCACCCATTCCTCTCCCCTTATCACCCTTGTACCTTCCCTCATTACCCTGGTCCCTTTCATCTTCCAAATCCACATGCCTTTCCTCCCCTCAGAACTGACACCCACTGCCATCCCCATGCCCATCCTGACCCTGCATCCCCCATTGTCTGAGCCACCTGTCTTCTCCCCCTCTGTGATACACCCAATGGCCCACCAGATTCTCACTCTGACCCTGTCACCCCACCACATCCCACTCCCCTTCTGACTGTGACTGTTGTATCCTATCATCAGGACCCAGAACCTCACCAACAACACCACTAGGTTAGGTTGATTGGCCATGCCAAAATTGCCCCTTAGTGTCCTGGGATGCATAGGTTAGAGGGATTAGTGGGTAAATGTGTAGGAATATGGGGGTAGGGCCTGGGTGGATTGTGGTCGGTGCAGACTCAATGGGCCAGATGGCCTCTTTCTACACTGTAGGGTTTCTATGATCCTATGATTCACTGACCCAGACCTCTAAGACATTTTTTCCACTGCTCTGCCACCCCCCCCCCCCCCCCCCCCCCCCGACACACACACACACACACAACTTTTCCCAGGCACACATTTTCCCCCCAGAATTCCATGTTCACTGACTTTTATCGCCACACCACATTTAGTGCCCCTGCCTTCCATGATTCCTGCTGCCGGCAGGAGCAGAAACTTCCACCCTTTAAGTTTCAAAGGAACATGACAACAGGTACATCAAAGGTAAAAGAACACTTGACTGACAGCAAAGTGAAAAGTGTCTGCTTTGGGCCTAAATGTTCATAGTTCCAACAAAACCATTGCTTATGCCATTAAAATTAACCACCGTGACACGCCCAACAATGCTGAAAAATGCAACTGTTGAGGTAAATAATGCTGGTTGTTTCCTCTTCATAATAAAGCTGAAAAGCAATATCTGCAAGAGTTGAAATCATTAAAAGCACACATTGATCTTCTTGTGTCACCAAATTTAGGATCATGTATCGCTCGCTGGTTCTAGTCAATTCTGATGTCCCTGAATGCTGATTAACTTGGAGTCCTCTGTATTTTTAAATGTCACTTCCAAATTAGTACTGATCTCTTTACCACCTATTCACCACTGTTGGCTATGAGCAGATAAACTTGAACTCCTGGTCTCACTCCCTTTAGTCATTCTCCAATTATTTTATTGTGCCCTAAGACCCTATACTAATAGCAATTAAATTCCTTCGAGAGGCAACTGAATCTATTCCTTCAAATGCATCTGCAGCTCCTGGACTTCACTTTCAACCCATCTGTGCACATCAAGCCTCCACTAATGATGGCCACTGGTGTTAAGGGTACCTTATCAACCATATGGCTGCCCAAACTCTTAAAATGAAACTGGTTATTATCTGGTGAGTGATAGTCATCTTACATTTCTCTCTCTTTACAGGTTGGGAAGAATCTGTTGCATCATTTCCAAGGCTCAATGTTCAACAGCTCCTTCTCACGAAATTCTTTGCATCTATTTCAAAATAACAATATCAGCATCAGAATAGTTGATGGTCTGTTCTGTTCACAAACACATATGCATTTCTCCATTCCTTCTCATCTTAAACAATAATCGGAAAGCTCGAGCAGAGGGGACTCCCCAGAATACATATTGGGCAAGCAATATGCTATATGTTTTTGCTATTCTTTTGCTCACCGTATAATTATATTTCCATTCTCTGATGACACCTGTTCTTAATACTTTTTGGTCACATTTTTCTCCTGGACTTCCCTGACCTGGCTATTAAGCGACACCACTTGGCTGAATGAGGTTTCTTGATGCAGATGGTAGAGAAACCAAAGTTATAGCCTAGGTTTTGTTTTCAAGTCTCTGAAGTGGGACTGTAACCCACAATCTGGGAGGAGGAAGCATGCTAAGGGGCGGATGAGGCATCCATGGCTGACGAGCGAAGTCAAGGACAGCATGAAAGCAAAAGAAAAGGCATCCAAAGTGGCAAAGATTAGTGGGAAGCCAGAGGATTGGGAAGCCTTTAAAAGCAGGCAGAGGACAACTAAAAAGGCAATAAGGGGGGGAGAAGGTTAAATATAAGTGTAAGCTAGCTAGTAATATAAAAGAAAGTAGGAAGAGATTTTTTCAATATATAAAAGGTAAGAGAGAGGCAAAAATAGCCATTGGACCACTGGAAAATGAGGCTGGAGAAGTAATAATAGGAAACAAAGCAATGGCAGAGGAACTGAATAGTTATTTTGCATCAGTCTTCACGGTGGGAGACACCAGTGGGATGCCAGAGCTCCAGGAGAGTCAGGGGGCAGAGGTGAGTATAGTGGCCATCACTAAGGAGAAGGTTGTGGGGTAACTGAAAGGTCTGAAGGTGGATAAATCGCCTGGATTGGATGGACTACACCCTAGGTTTCTAAAAGAGATAGCTGAGGAAATTGTGGAGGCATTGGTGGTGATCTTTCAGGAATCACTGGAGACAGGGAGGGTACCAGAGGACTGGAAAGTAACTAATATAACACCGCTGTTTAGGAAGGGGGGGAGGCAGCAGACGGGAAATTATAGGCCGGTTAGCCTGACTTCGGTCATTGGCAAGATTTTAGAGTCCATTATTAAAGATGAGATCGCAGAGTACTTGGAAGTACTTGATAAAGTAAGTATGAGGCAGCACAGCTTTGCCAAAGGAAGGTCATGTCTGACAAACCTGTTAGAGTTCTTTGAGGAGGTAACAAGGAAGTTAGATAAAGGAGAACCAGTGGAAGTAATTTATTTAGATTTCCAGAAGGCCTTTGACAAGGTGCCGCATAGGAGACTGTTAAATAAGTTAAGTGCCCATGGTGTTAAGGGTAAGATCCTGCCATGATAGAGAATTGGCTGACTGGCAGAAGACAGAGAGTGGGGATGAAGGGGTCTTTTTCAGGACGGCAGCCAGTGACTAATGGTATGCCTCATTAACGATTTGGAAGAAGGAACTGAAGGCACTGTTACTAAGTTTGCAGATGATACAAAGGTATGTAGAGGAACAGGTAGGATTGAGGAAGCAGAGGGGCTGCAGAAGACTTGGATAGGTTAGGAGAGTGGGCAAAGAAGTGGCAGATGGAATACAATGTGGAAAAGTGCAATGTTATGCAGTTTGGAAAGAGGAATTGAGGCATAGACTATTTTCTAAATGGGAAAATGCTTAGGAAATCAGAAACACAAAAGGACTTGGGAGTCATTGTTCAAGATTCTCTTAAGGTTAATGTGCAGGTTCAGACGACAATTAGGAACGCAAATGCAAGGTCAGCATTCATGTCGAGAGGGCTAGAATACAAGAGCAGGGATGTACTTTTGAGGCTGTATAAGGCTCTGGTCAGACCCCATTTGGAGTATTGTGAGCAGTTTTGGGCCCCATATCTAAGGAAGGATGTGGTGGCCTTGGAAAGGATTCAGCAGAGGTTCACAAGAATGATCCCTGGAATGAAGAGCTTGTCATATGAGGAACGGTTGAGGACTCTGGGTCTGTACTCGTTGGTGTTCAGAAGGATGAGGGGGGATCTTATTGAAACTTACAGGATACTGCGAGACCTGAACAGTGTGGATGTGGAGAGGATGTTTCCACTGGTAGGGAAAACTAGAACCAGAGGGCACAACCTCAGACTGATGGGACGATCCTTTAAAACAGATGAGGAGGAATTTCTTCAGCCAGAGTGGTGAATCTGTGGAACTCTTTGCCGCAGAGGGCTGTGGAGGCCGGGTCATTGAGTGTCTTTAAGACAGAGATAGATAGGTTCTTAATTAATAAGGGGATCAAGGGTCATGGGGAAAAGGCAGGAGAATGGGGATGAGAAAAATATCAGCCATGATTGATTGGCAGAGCAGACTCGATGGGCCGAGTGGCCTAATTCTGCTCCTATGTCTTAAGGTCTTATCTTCTGGCTCTGAGGCAAGTATAGTATCAGAGCCAACACTGTAGGGTATCCACTATCAAAAATTGATCATGAAAAATGGAAAATATTTGTCTGATGGCTTTGCACTCAGTTGGTCATACAGTGCCTATTTTGTTACCTTTCAAGTTTGTTTGAACTTGGTTTGAAATCAAGTTTTCTTAAGCCTCATATTGCTGCCAATTTGATTTTCCATTAACATCTATTTTCTTGTTTATTATTCACCCATTAGCAATGCAAGTTTATGAAGGCAAACTGGAATATATGTTTTCCTATGACTTAGTTAGCTTTGATTCAGGACCTTCATTATGTTTTCCCAGAAACAGAATGTTCTCCCTTTGTACTTAACCTCAGCTTTATTCCTGAGAAATCCACCCTCTCAGAATTAATAAATTACAGGATTTGCAGTATTGAATTACAATACTGAATTACAGCACTGGCAACGATCCAGCAATGTGGAGAATTACCTAGGCACGTGTGCCCGTCCACAAAAAAAGCAGGGCAAATGTAATCCAACTAATTACCACCCCATTTACCTACTCTCGATCATCAGAAAAGTGACTGACAGTGTTGTTGATTTGATTTGATTTATTATTGTCACATGTATTAACAGACAGTGAAAAGTATTGTTTCTTGCGCGCTATACAGACAAAACATCGTTCATAGAGAAGGAAACAAGAGAGTGCAGAATGTAGTGTTACAGTCATAGCTAGGGTGTAGAGAAAGATCAACATAATGCAAGGTAAGTCCATTCAAAAGTCTGACAGCAGCAGAGAAGAAGGTGTTCTTGAGTCGGTTGGTATGTGATCTCAGACTTTTGAATCTTTTTCCCGATGGAAGAAGGTGGAAGAGAGAATGTCCGAGGTGTGTGGGGTCCTTGATTATGCTGGCTGCATTGCCAAGGCAGTGGGAAGTGTAGACAGAGTCAATGGATGGGAGGCTGGTTTGCGTGATGGATTGGGCTACATTCGCAACCTTTTGTAGTTCCTTGCGGTCTTGGGCAGAGCAGGCTGTGATACCAAGCTGTGATACAACCAGAAAGAATGCTTTCTATGGTGCATCTGTAAAAGTTGGTGAGAGTCGTAGCTCTCATGCCAAATTTCCTTAGTCTTCTGAGAAAGTAGAGGCGTTGGTGGGCTTTCTTAACTATAGTGTCAGCATGAGGGGACCAGGACAGGTTGTTGGTGATCTGGACACCTAAAAACTTGAAACTCTCGACCCTTTCTACTTCATCCTCATTGATGTAGACAGGAGCATGTTCTCCTTTATGGTTACTGAAGTTGATGACAATCTCCTTCGTTTTGTTGACTTTGAGGGAGAGATTATTATTGCTGCACCACTTCACCAGATTCTCTACCTCATTCCTGCACTCTGTCTCGTCATTGTTTGAGATCTGACCCACTACGCAACAAGTGATAGTTACACAGCAATAACCTGCTTACTGATGCTCAGTTTGGGTTCCACCAGGGTCACCCTGCTCCTTGCCTCACTACAGACTTTGTCCAAACATGGTGGACCAAATGGCTGAATTCCAGAGGTGAGGTGAGAGTAACAGCCTTTGACTGAGTCTGGCATCAGGGAGTCTGAGCAGAACTGAAGTCAATGGGAATCAGGATGAAAACTCTCCACTGGTTGGAATCATATCTAGCACAAACAAAGATGATTATGGTTGTTGGAGGCCATTCAGTCTCAGGGCCTAACTGCAGGAGTTCCTCAGGGTAATTCCTTAGGCCTGACCATCTTCAGCTGCTTCATCAATGATCTTCTTCCGTGATAAAGTCAGAAGTTTGCTGATGACCGCACTGTGTTTCGTACCATTCATAACTCCTCATATACTGAAGTAGTTTGTGTTCAAAGGCAACAAGATCTGTACAACATTCAGGTTTGAGGTGATATGTGGGAAGTAACACATGTTCCATGCAAGTGCCAGGCAATGGTCATCTCCAAGAGAAAATCCAACCATCTCCCCTTGGCATTCAGTGGTATTACCATTGCTGAATCCTCCACCATCAACATCCTGGGGGTTGCCATTGTCCAGGATGGAACTGAATTAGCCATATAAATACTGTGGCCACAACAGCAGGTCAGAGGCTAGAAATTCTGTGGCTGTAACTCACCTCCTGACTCCCTGAAGCTGTCCACCATCATCTGGAAGTGTGATTCAATACTTTCCACTTGTTATCCAGCCAATATTCAAGGAGCTTGGTGCTATCCAGGATAAAGCAGCCCACTTGATTAACACGCCTCACTCCCTCCACAACCAACAGCATAATGTGCCATTTCTTTTCTTAATTATTTCATGGGATATGGGTGTCACTGGCAAGACCAACATTTGTTGCATATCCCTAATTGCCCTTCAACTATTGGCTTGCTAGGTCATTTCATAGGGCAGTTAAGAGTCAACTATAAGAGCTGTGGATCTGGAGTCACATGTAGACCAGACCAGGTAAGGATGGCAGATTTTTTATCCAAAAGAACATTAGTGAACCAGGTGGATTTTATAACAATTGACAATGGTTTCATGGTAATTATTAGACATTTCATTCCAAATTTTTAAAAATTGAATTTAAATTTCACCATCTGCTGTGGTGGGTAATGGTCCCCAGAGCATTACCCTTGGTCTCTGGGTTACTAGTCCAGTAACAATACCATTATATCACCATCTCCACTATCTCCCCTTATTCAAAATGCATTACAGCAACTTACCAAGACTCCTCTGACAGCACCTTTCAAAGCCACGGCCTCCACCACCTCGAAGGACAAGGGCAACAGATGCATGGAAATACCATCAGCTGCAAGTTCGCCTCCAAGTCACATCCCAACTTGAGATGGAACTATATGGCTGCTCCTTCACTGTCTCTGAATCAAAATCCTGGAACTCACAGCAATGGTTATACCTACACGAGACAGACTGCAATGTTCAATAAGTTGGCTTACCACATTTGGGAGGGAAATTAGGGATGGGCAACAAATGTTGGTCTTGCCAGCAACACTCAGATCCCATGAAATAAAAAAAAATGGTTCCTACCTCAGAATAAGCTGATCATTATTGTTCTTTGACAAGGAAATCCTTGAACACCAATCTCAATTCTTCCCAAGAGTTTCCTCTCACTTCCATTTAGGACTGAAATAAATTGTGATTTCATCTTTTCAAATCTCTCCCCATGAATCCAATTGGGAACAATGGCTCTATTGTCTCAATGCCTAGAGATCTGCACTGTTTTCTGACAATTGTTCATTTGCTATAGCAGTAAGAGCTTTGTAAAACTGTTACAAACAGTGCAGTTAAATAATTGATGACACGTATCACATCCAGCTAACTTTCGAAAAAGTACCCAGGGATATAATTAAAAACCCTTCTTTATAAACCACAGCCACATTATTGGCTTCTCTGAGTCACATTATGGGCTTCCCCCAGACACATTATGAACATCTCCCAGTCAAGCATCCTCTGATGTTGTCTGTAAAGTTGCAATGTGAATCGATGCCCACATGCTGAAGAAGTGCTGTTTGATGGATTTATCAGCTTTTCAAAATCTAACCTTTGACAGATTCATACCATCAGACAATGTTGAAACCACTGGAAAGGTCTCTCTCCTCCCAGTTGCTTCTAATTTTGGTATGGTCTGTGGTTTGTGAAGAATGACGACTAAAGAAGAAAGATTCCCTCCGTTGGTAGGGTATTTTTCATTCTTTAACTGGATACATTCTCCACACACTACCCTTTCTGTCCAATCCTACAAGCTCAATTACGATGGTTCAAATTAAAGACTGCACAATTAAATTCTCGCGTTTTAGTTCAAGATAGACTGATGATCAGACATCTAAGCCAATCACATCTCACTGAGTATGCCAATGATGTCATATACCATGATGTTGAAAATATAAATTCCCAGCACCTGTTCAAAGGGAGATGTGCCCTGCAGTGTAAATGCACCCATCTGAGGAATGAAGAATAATTTTCAAGATGCGTAATTTATCTTTCAACATCATCCCTCCCAAACTAATTATTCCTGTAGAAATAAATAACTAGCCAAGGTTCCCTATTACAATACCTAAATAATTTGCGTAAGTCGCCAAAATACACATTGGAAACTGATGACATGACACAGATTTTTGATTCTCTATGTGAGCAATGCCGTTTTTAGTTTTTCGAACTATCCTAACAAATGGTTTACATCAATACGTTCTTCAACATCTTCTCATTGCATAATTTGTCACACCGTTTTCCAGCATTGTTACTTTAACTTGTGATCTTATTCAGTACGCTGCGGTAGGTCAACGATTTAGCAATTGTACAATCCCATTAAAAATTAATACATTAAATATTTTAAGGAAAACATTTCAATGCTGGGGCATTCTTTCTGAATCTGCCAGAATAATGTAACAATGCTGAATAATTATAGCCCTCTCCAGCAAGGCAGGAATTGAGAAGCTTTCCTGCCACAGGATTGTACGTCAGTCAGTCTGGTTTACAATCTAATTAGGTTCTTCTTAGCATTCTAGTCTAAGGTATAACACAAGAAATACAATGTGGTATGATGCAAAATAATGCAACAGAATCCTGCCAATGGGGAGAAACATGGAATTATAGTATCATGAAGAGACATTGAATTCTACCTAATTACTTCCACTTGTTTTGACTAATAATGAAGCAATGTAAATATCTTGATAAAAACTCCTTATTTGAAGTTGACATGTTTTATCAGCAAGACCAGGTGAACATCTAATCTGCAAATGATTAGAAGACCAAATTACTTACAAGTATTTTGTGGATTTAAATTGAGTCTACAAGATGCACTCTTGAGCTAAAATCGCCATCCAATGATCAATGTTCTCCCCAGGGCAGATCTTAACTCAAGACTTACACAGGAGAATCATCATCCACTTACTCCAGAAGAGGAGCTAGATTCTTATCGTCTTCCTCACTTTTTGCTCCCCCTTTGGCGTACCTTGTCCTTGATGAATTGTGACCAAGGCTAAAGGGCACCACTAAGCTTTCATGGCAAGAGGAAGGGTAGGTTGCATCAGAGCCTGCAATCTGTGTTCTGCTTGCTGAAGCTGTCTGATGTTGAATTTCTACCTAACCTATGGTCCGCCCCTCGCCTGCTCGGATTCCTTGGTGAGTGGGACGGTAAAATTCCGACCTCTAACTCTCAGGTGACCAAAACTACCACTGAGCCAGTGGTCACTCCAGTCAGATGTAAATGTTCCGTTAGATGCCAACCGATTGTTTAGACACCCTGGACTGAACTTTGTCGTGTGTCAGGACTAAATGTAGATCCTGATACGGTGCATGGTCTTAGCTTGCTCACTGCAGGAGTTCTGTATGAGACGCCCTCCTAATTGACTACCTCCGCATTCATCATCCTAAGGACCAGCGGAAGGGACCACAGCATTGGATAGCAGTCTCACCCAAAATTGGAGCAGAAGAGATGAATGCAGTTGGAGAATAGAGAGCACTTCAAAACACCTCCTCAGTAATGAAGAAGATGACAAAGCATTGCTCCCAATGCTTCCAATTAAATCCAGCCACCCATGACCCTCTGCCCTCCCAGCAGGAGGCAACAACTGAAGCACCCGGCTCCTGACACAGTTGTAGCACTTGCAAATTTGGAGCACCGGTGAAATATGGTCCCTTGATCGGGGCTTTTATTGGCTTCATTGCCGCCATCTCTATGGAGCAGTCTGTCCCTAGGAAAGTCACCCAGTGGTGGGTTCTTGGGGGGTTTCCCACTATTATCCCTGCCCACCAACTTTTCCCCCATCACCCAATGGCCTCCAAATATGTCTTTACAGGACTGAGAAAATTCAGCCCATGTGTGGGAAAGTGGGGATGTAGGGCCGGTGGGCATGCCACCTTCCCCACTGCCCGGTACAACCCTTTACCAGGCAGGAAGAGGTGAAAAATCAGCCACATTGACTTAAGTTCTCGATCTGTATGTCCCGCCAGCTACCATTTTCTCTTCACCGACTTTCATCTCCACTGAGGCTTTCCCTGAGGCAAGGGTTCTAATTGAAAAGTAAAAGTAAAAGTTATGGTCCAATGATGCCATTGGTGCTGCAAAAGCGTTTTAACTCTAATTTCAGGAGGGGGGTGAAGGGGATGGAAGGTGTACCTGGTGCAAACCCAACAGAAAAACCTGGTAGAAATCAGCAAGAGACCAGAGGAAGTTAAAGTAATGTTTGTATTTTAAATCTTCGAAAGGATTCCTTGGGAGCGACTTGCAGGGCTATCAGGAATGAGACTCAAAACCTTTAATGTCTCGCTCAAAAACATCAAGATTAACACAAATTCCGAGGCTCATTCCAAATTCTCTGTGGTAAAACATTTCTCTCAACATGTGGCAACTCTTTGGATGGTGAGTGCACAATGTTTAGCATCATTTGCCACTCCTCAGACCCTGAAGCAGTTTGTGGCTATATGCAGCAAAATTTGGGCAATATTCAGGCTTGGGCTGATGTGGCATGTAACATTTACACCACACAAGTGTCAAGCAAGACTATCTCCAACAAGAGAGAATCTAACCATTTCTCCTTGACATTCAATGGCATTCCCATCGCTGAATCCCCCGCTATCAACATCCACGGGGGAGAAATACCATTAATCAGAAACTCAACTCAGCCAACCATACAAATTCTGTGGCTACCAGAGCAGGTCAGAGGCTGGGAATTCTGCAGTGAATAACCCACCTGATTCCCCAAAGCCTGTCTATCTATAAAGGCATAGGTCAGGAGTGTGATGGAATAGTCTCCCGTTGCCTGGATAATTTTTGCACCAACAACACTCAAGAAGCTTGACACCATCCAGGACAAAGCAGCTGCTTATTTGACACTCCATCTACTACTTCCAACAATCACTCCCTCCACCACTGATACACAGTGGCAGCAGTGTGTACCATTGACAAGATGCTCTGCCTAAGCTCCTTCAACAGCACTTGTCAAACCCTCGGCTGGAATACCAGCTTGAATGACAAGGGCAGCAGATGCATGACAACACTACCATCTGCAAGTTTCCCTCCAAACCACAAATAATCCTGACTTAGAAATATATTGCTGTTCCTTCACTGTTGCTGGGTCAAAATCAGGAACCTCCTTCATAACAGCACTGTGGGTGTTCCTACACCACATGGACTGCAGCGGTTCAAGAGGGCAGCACACCACCAACTTCTCAAGGGCAATTAGGGATGGGCAATAAATGCTGACCCAGCTAAGAGTTCACATATCTCTGGAAACAAATTTTTAAAAAGTTACTGCCCATTTTGGTTACCTACAATTTCAACACTCATCCTAGAATTAGAATGAAGCATTGTCTCAACCCACTATTATCCCCTCCATGCAGGTGCAGAATATTCTACCATTGGCTCAACAAAGACAATGCTGCAAAGTTTTAGGTGTGTATAATTATGAACCAAATCTGTTTGGGTGAAAACATTTGATGCACCCTCTCAATACTGGAAATGAGACCACACAGCAATGTTGGACCACCACATTTTCAACAATATGCTCCATGGATGTTCTTTCTTTTCATAAATTATTAAATGGAAGAAAGAGGAAAGTTATCGGGGGTAGGTAGAAATGTGGCATTGAGTTTACAATCAGATCAGCCATGATTGCATTGAATGGAGGAGCAGGCTCGAGGAGCCGAGTGGCCTACACCCGCTCCTAATTTGTAGGTTGGTATATAGAATGGCTCATTTACTCTTACATAGAGCCCTGTCTGTCCTTTCAATCAGTTCACCCTGTTCTATTTCTGCCAGCCATTTGCCTGATCCCTGTACTTATAAACAAGTGAATTAGAACTCAAGCTGTTTGATGAATTCTCAGCTTTGGATTGACCCATTCTCATGGGATATTATGGAGTCAAACTATTCCAACAACACCACTTTTCTCTTTGGTAGCCTGCTTACTATTTCTGCAATGTCTCTTTTTCCTTTTGTGAACTGTATTAATTTCCTGTGTGTAACTTTGGCCACTGTTCCCCAGAGAGCTCATCCTATTTATCATGTTCTAGGTCAGCACTTGTAGGCGTTGATGCCATACTTGGATGGTGTACTCAACTTACAAACTTCTGACCTGTAGACAAATGAAGATAATTTCAAATACTGGAAATATGAAAGAGATGTGCACAGCAAGCTAGTTGGTATATGGGACAGTGAGATAGGGTAACAATTCAGGTGGAGTCTTTCATCGAAAGTAACCTCTTCAATTTTTATTAAGCACCACTACAGCTTTGAAAGGCAATTCCTTTGTATGTCATTTTCAAAAAAGGTCTAACCAATTTAACAGTAAAGGATGAACATCTCCATTAATATTGGCAAGGATCTGCTGAAAAAGACATACGTTTGTACACTAATGTTCACCCTGAATAATTTCAAACCCTGATGTTTTCATGTTTCAGCTTAGTGTGTGAGATGCAAGAAAATATGTCCATGGATTGAAAACTGAAGGCAAATTTTAGTACGTGAGCATATGTTTTATTGAAAGTATTTGTAATAAAATTGAAATGGCCTTTGAATGATTACATTTGCAACTCATTAAACATGACTCTAAAGATGTAGTATTGCTTACAATTACATACAGACTATTCATGTAGTCTATCTGAAATGTTCCCATTAAAAAGAGAAATATTTGACATTTAACATGAAGAAACATTCCAACAGCCTAAGAGAATCAATAACATCATTCCGTATATGATTTTATGTCTGACCTACTGTTGCGTCCCAGTGGTAGAAGTCAGTCAGTTAGAAAATTCCGGCTCCAAGAATGCTCCGTGTAATTTAAGAGATTGAAATGAGCCTTTTTGGTCTGTTCCCCTTTCCTCATTGCAATACTTTATATTCATGATTTTCTTATGGAAAACAGTGACTAGAGGCAGAAATGTATCTCGGGGGGGTCAGCATAAACTTTGCAGTTATATTCAAATTATACTTTTACTTCAATACCACAATCTGCAATGAGAAGTACACTACATTTACAACTAACAACAGAAAACAATGTCCAAAAAAAGAAATACTGTGATATTTCAAACGCCGCAGGATTTTCATTCCATCAATAGTGTTTGATGGGTGATGCCTTTCTAAAAATTTATCTCGTAGAATTCTAAAGCTCCTTTTGTTTTCAATATATCAGAATCCATTGATTGTCACTGCACCCATATGCTACATAAATTGATTTTTAGAAGCACTTACTACAAGTAATTACCTGTGTCATACAAGATATGACAAAATACAATAGGCCAATCTGGAGCCCGCAATAGAAAAAGGCAAAATGAGTTTGCACCTCTTTGGAATTGCCCATAATTTTCACATTTATGCTCAATTTGGTGCTTCTGCTCAAACCATTAATTTGAATCAAACAGAAAGTAATACAACAAAATCTATTGAAAAGTTAATCTGCTTATATTTTAGAAGCAACATTTAGGTGGACTGTAATGTTCAGACTGTCAAGTAGAACCAAGAATTTTTGGAGTATTAAAGCCAGATAATTGTAACCAGAATGAGCTCAAAATTGGTCCATTCCAGATTAAAGTTCAAGTGTCCACAGCGCAGTATGGAAGCATAATGGAATGCAATTTTGCTTTCATTGAAAAGGTATTTATAGATATATTCAAGAGCGGCGAGCTCATCCTGGCAAAATAGTGGAAAATGGGTTAAACACAAACAAAGCAGCTTTCAAAGTGTTGTTCCTTCACCTGCATGTAATCTGATTTAAAATGAACGAATAACGGCTTTAAAAATCTACATGAAACATTTATTACCCTCATTGGTTTCTGAGTAAATCAAAAATTTGCTGTGCAAAATATTCTAAAACATGACTATGCGCCTTAAGAACATTAGAACAAACAAAATTACAGCATAGGAACAGGCCCTTTGGCCCTCCAAGCCTGCACCGACCATACTGCCCGACTTAACTAAAACCCCCTATGCTTCCAGGAACCATATCTCTCTATTCCCATCCTATTCATGTACTTGTCAAGATGCCCCTTAAAAGTCACTACCGTATCCGCTTCCACTACCTCCCCCGGCAACGAGTTCCAGGCACCCACTACTCTCTGTGTAAAAAATCTGCCTCACACATCTCCTTTAAACCTTGCCCCTTGCACCTTAAACCTATGCCCCCTAGTAATTGATTCTTCCACCCTGGGAAAAAGCTTCTGACTATCCACTCTGTCCATACCTCTCATAATCTTGTTGACTTCTATCAGGTCTCCCCTCAACCTCCGTCGCTCCAGTGAGAACAAACCAAGTTTCTCCAACCTCTCCTCATAGCTAATGCCCTCCATACCAGGCAACATCCTGGTAAATCTTTTCTGTACCCTCTCCAAAGCCTCCACATCCTTCTGGTAGTGTGGCGACCAGAATTGAACACTATATTTCAAGTGCGGCCTAACTAAGATTCTATAAAGCTGCAACATGACTTGCCAATTTTTAAATTCAATACCTCGGCCGATGAAGGCAAGCATGCCATATGCCTTCTTGACTACCTTCTCCACCTGCATTGCCACTTTCAGTGACCTGTGTACCTGTACACCCAGATCCCTTTGCTTATCAATACTCTTAAGGGTTCTGCCATTTCCTGTATATTTCCTATTTGTATTGGACCTTCCAAAATGCATTACCTCACATTTGTCCAGATTAAATTCCATTTGCCATCTCTCCGCCCAAGTCTCCAACTGATCTATATCCTGCTGTATCCTCTGATGGTCCTCATCGCTATCTGCAAATCCACCAACCTTTGTGTCGTCCGCAAACTTACTATTCAATCCAGTTACATTTTCCTCCAAATCAGTTATATATATTACAAACAGCAAAGGTCCCAGCACTGATCCCTGAGGAACACCACTTGTCACAGCCCTCCATTCAGAAACGCACCCTTCCACTGCTACCCTCTGTCTTCTTTGACCGAGCCAGTTTTGTATCCACTTTGCCAGCTCACCTCTGATCCCGTGCAACTTCACCTCCTGCACCAGTCTGCCATGAGGGACCTTGTTAAATTACTGCGATTTGGAGAGCCTTCCTTCAGCAGCATCTGCAGAATCTTGCGGTGTTGACCCTGGGAAGGAAGCCAGTTTTGTGGGAGGAACCTGATGCAGGAAAATTGAATAATGAGCCAATGTAAAACATCACAGAAATGATTGAATTGAATTGATTCATTATTGTCACGAGTGTTGGGATACAGTGAAAAGTATTGTTTCTTGCGCGCTATACAGACAAAGCATACTGCTCATAGAGTGCAGAGGGGAGAAAGAAAGAAGAGGGTGCAGAATATGGTGTTGCAGTTACCGATAGGGTAAAGAGAAAGATCAGCTTAATATGTGATAGGACCATTCAAAAGTCTAGTGGCAGCAGGGAAGAAGCCGTTCTTGAGTCGGTGGGTACACGTTTTCAGACTTTTCAATCTTTTTCCCAACGGAAGAAGGTGGGAGAGAGTAGCTGGAATTTTACCACCATGCCTGCCCAGGAATCCGGGGAAGTGGGGGGGGGGGGGGGGGGCAAGGTTGTAAAATAGCAGCCAGTATGTACGGGGGTGCATGGAGTCCTTGATTTTGCTGGCTGCTTTCCCAAGGCAGCGGGAAGTGTAGATGGAGTGACCCACTTTTTAAATTCTCTGATTGTTTGTGCTGGTTTGGCCAATTCTGATGATAGTGCTGATTTTAATAGTGTAAAGTTGCAGAAACTCTACCCTCTTTGTGCATATCTGGGGGAAACGTTAGAATCACAAGTCGGTGGATTGAATGTTCTTAAGCAGTAGTTCCCAAAGAGTGCGGCGCGCCACACTGGTGCGGCAAGAGAGGATGGCAAGTGTGGCGGGAAGATTCAAGGACAATCAAAGAAACATTTAAACATGGATTAGATATTTTTCCAAAGTGATCGTTTTATACTTTCTGGATGTCCCATGATCATATTATAAAGTAGTTGTGTTCTATGTTATGAATCAAGCATTGCTAGGGGTTGCTTTTTTTTGTTTGTGAATGTATTTCTTATCAATAAAAAATTCGGTGTGGCGCGAGCAAATTTTTATTCCGAAAGTGCGGCCCAGTGAAAAAAGTTGGGAACCACTGTTCTAAAATATGTCATTTTCTACTTCAGATCACTATCAATGTGGGTTGATTTTATGAACTCAATATCAGAACCTACAATGACTTTCCCAATTCGCATAATATTCACATTTAGGGTAATTACCATTGCACTGTATTAACATGTGATTATGTTAATCACTTTAATGTGGTAAGAAATCCTGTGACAAATGAAACTTGAAACCAATGGAAGTGACAAAATGCGAACTCTTTACTAAAGGTTATGATTAAGAAAACAAATGGCCCAGATTTTCCAATCAAAATGGTGGTGAGGCCAATGGCATTCTCTGTTATTTATGCTTAAATGGTATAGCAACTTCAGGCAAGAGGCACACGCACTGCTGAACTCAAATATCCAAAAGTTGCTCTCCGAGTTGTGCCACTCCACCATTAGCTTTGCAAAACCGCTGTCAGAACAGTGTGAAGTTGCTGCACTCATGTAGCAGAAATGAACTTTTTAAAAATTGTTCATGGGATGGCTGGGCCAGCATTTATTGCCCATCCCTGAGGGCAGTTAAGAGTCAACTCATTGCTGTGGGTCTGGAGTCACATATAGGCCAGATTAGGTAAGGACAGCAAATTTCCTTCCCTAAAAGGGGTATTAGTGAACCAGATGTTTTTACGACGATCGACAATGGCTTCATGGTCATCATTAGACTTTTAATTCCTGATATTCTTTTTTAATTAAATTCGAATTTCACCATGTGCCATTCGAATCCGGGTCCCTAGAGCATTACTCTGGGTCTCTGGATTACTAATCCAGTGACAATACCACTATGCCACTGTCTCCCTAAACTCGTCACAGGAAGTTAAGATTGTCTAATCCAGTCTAAGCACCCATTTGACTATATGGTAAATGTTCATTATGGGCCAATAACTTTTCTGACATTGAAAGTTAACTATTACAACTGTGGACACTCATCCTTCAGGTTTTAAATATTGCTGGTGATTGTAGAAATGTAAAAAAAAACATTTGTTTCTTTTCCTTTGTCTCTCTTTTACTGTTTCTTAAACCAGTATTTTTTTCCCTCACTTTGGGCTGAATTTTATGTGGAGATTGTCGTGCGGACAACTAGCTAAAAAAAAAATCAGGCAATTTAATGTCTGAGGCTGTGACTTCACACCCTCCCTGTGAGGGAGAGTGTACTGCTTCCAAGCACTGGCATCCAATCAAATGGTTGGCATCTTTCTAGTCGCAGCAGCACTACTGGGACCATTGAACCATGGAAACCCTACAGTGCAGAAGGAGGCCATTCGGCCCATCGGGTCTGCACCGACTCTCCGAAAATGTATCTTACCCAGGCCCACCCCTCCCACCCTATTCCTGTATCCTGTGCATTTAGCATGGCTAATCCACCTAACCTACACATCTGTGAACACTAAGGGGCAATTTCAGATGGCCAATTCACCTAACCTGCACATCTTTGGACTGTTGGAGGAAACTGGAGCAACCAGAGGAAACCCACGACAGTCAGGCAGGGCCCGGACAGGAGGGAGGGGCAATAGCAATTGGGAAGCTGGTAGGTGTTTGAAGTGGACGGATGTGGTTGATGGGTGGGAGTGGTGGCAGATGGCTTTTTCATTGGGGACATCTTCTGTTGGGCTCGGGGTGTCCAATCAAAGAATAAAGAACAAAGAAAATTACAGCACAGGAACAGGCCCTTCGGCCCTCCAAGTCTGCACCGACCATGCTGCCCGTTAACTAAAACCCCCTACGCTTCCGGGGACCATATCCCTCTATTCCCATCTCATTCATGGACTTGTCAAGACGCCCCTTAAAAGTCACTACCGTATCCGCTTCCACTACCTCCCCCAGCAACGAGTTCCAGGCATCCACCACTCTCTGTGTAAAAAATCTGCCTCGTACACCTCTTTTAAAACTTGCCCCTTGCACCTTAAACCTATGCCCCCTAGTAATTGATTCTTTCACCCTGGGAAAAAGCTTCTGACTATCCACTCTGTCCTTGCTTCTCATAATCTTCTATCAGGTCTCCCCTCAACCTCCGTCGCTCCAGTGAGAACAAACCAAGTTTCTCCAACCTCTCCTCATAGCTAATGCCCTCCATACCAGGCAACATCCTGGTAAATCTTTTCTGTACCCTCTCCAAAGCCTCCACATCCTTCTGGTAGTGTGGCGACCAGAATTGAACACTATATTCCAAGTGCGGCCTAACTAAGATTCTATAAAGCTGCAACATGACTTGCCAATTTTTAAACTCAAAACCCTGGCCAATGAAGGCAAGCATGCCGTATGCCTTCTTGACTACCTTCTCCACCTGCATTGCCACTTTCAGTGACCTGTGTACCTGTACACCCAGGTCCCTTTGCCTGTCAATACGCATAAGGGTTCTGCCATTTACTGTATATATCCTATCTGTATTCGACCTTCCAAAATGCATTACCTCACATTTGTCCAGATTAAACTCCATCTGCCATCTCTCCGCCCAAGTCTCCAACTGATCTATATCCTGCTGTATCCTCTGATGGTCCTCATCGCTATCCGCAAATCCGCCAACCTTTGTGTCGTATGCAAACTTACTGTGTCTCTTCGCTGGACACAGGTAAGGTCCCAGAGGATTGAAGGATAACAAATGTGGTCCCATTATTTAAGAAGAGTAGCAACGATAACCCGGGTAATTATAGGCTGGTGAGCTTGACGTCCGTGGTTGGGAAATTGTTGGAGAAGATTCTTAGAGATAGGACATATGCGCATTTAGAACTGAATGATCTCATTAGTGATAGACAGCATGGTTTTGTACAAGGGAGGTCATGCCTCACAAATTTGGTTGAGTTTTTTGAGGAGGTGACAAAAACGATTGACGAGGGAAGGGCCGTGGATGTCGTCCATATGGATTTTAGTAAAGCGTTTGACAAGGTCCCTCATGGCAGGCTGGTGCAAAAGGTTAAATCTCATGGGATAAAAGGTGAGCTAGCGAGATGGGTGGAGAACTGGCTTAGCCATAGAAGACAGAGGGTAACAGTGGAGGGGTCTTTTTCCGGTTGGAGGTCTGTGACTAGTGGTGTTCCGCAGGGCTCTGTACTGGGACTTCTGCTGTTTGTGATATATATAAATGATTTGGAGGAAGATGTAGCTGGTGTGATCAGTAAGTTTGCGGATGACACAAGGATTGCTCGAGTTGCGGATAGTGATGAACATTGTCAGAGAACACAGCAGGATATAGATAGGCTGGAACATTGGGCGGAGAAATGGCAGATGGAATTTAATCCAGATAAATGTGAAGTGATGCATTTCAGTAGATCTAATATAAGGGGGAGCTATACAATAAATGGCAGAACCATCAGGAGTATAGACACACAGAGGGACCTGGGTGTACAAATCCACAGATCCTTAAAGGTGGCAGTACAGGTGGAGAGGGTGGTCAAGAAGGCATATGGCATGCTTGCCTTTATTGGACGGGGCATAGAATATAAAAGTTGACATGATGTTGCAGCTGTATAGAACGTTGGTTAGGCTACATTTGGAATACTGCGTCCAGTTCTGGTCGCCACACTACCAGAAGGATGTGGAGGCTTTGGAGAGAGTACAGAGAAGGTTTACCAGGATGTTGCCTGGTATGGAGGGTCTTAGCTATGAGGAGAGATGGGGTAAACTGGGGTTGTTCTCCCTGGAAAGACGGAGGATGAGGGGCGACCAAATAGAGGTGTATAAAATGAAGAAGGGCATAGATAGGGTCAACAGTGGGAAGCTTTTTCCCAGGTCGGAGGTGACAAACACAAGGGGTCACGGGTTTAATCTGTAGGGGGGCAAGGTTCAACACAGATGTCAGGGGGACGTATTTTACACAAGAGGGTGGTGGGGGCCTGGAACGCACTGCCAAGCAAGGTGATTGAGGCGGACACGCTGGGATCGTTTAAGACTTATCTAGATAGCCACATGAACAGACTGGGAATAGAGGGATACAAATGAATGGTCCAGTTGGGCACATGAGCGGCGCAGGCTTGGAGGGCCGAAGGGCCTATTCCTGTGCTGTATTGTTCTTTGTTCTTTATAATCAATCCATTTATATTTTTCTCCAAATCATTTATATATATTACAAACAGCAAAGGTCCCAGCACTGATCCCTGAGGAACACCACTTGTCACAGCCTCCATTCAGAAATGCACCCTTCCACTGCTATCCTTGGTCTTCTTTGACCGAGCCAGCTTTGTATCCACCTTGCCAGCTCACCTCTGATCCCATGCGACTTCACCTTCTGCACCAGTCTGCCATGAGGGACCTTGTCAAAGGCCTTACTGAAGTCCATGTAGACAACATCCACTGCCTTACCCTCATCAATCATCTTCGTCACTTCCTCGAAAAACTCGATCAAGTTTGTGAGATACAACCTCCCCTTCACAAAACCATGTTGCCTCTCACTAATACGTCCACTTATTTCCAAGTGGGAATAAATCCTGTCTCGAAGAATCCTCTCCAATAATTTACCAACTACTGATGTAAGGCTCACCGGCCTGTAATTACCTGGATTATTCTTGCTACCCTTCTTAAACAAAGGAACAACATTGGCTATTCTCCAATCCTCTGGGACCTCCCCTGTAGCCAGTGAGGATACAAAGATTTCTCTCAAGGCCCCAGCAATTTCCTCTCTTGCCTCTCTCAGTATTCTGCGGTATATCCCATCAGGCCCTGGCGACTTGTCTACCTTGATGTTTCTCAAGAACCCCAATACCTCCTCCTTTTTGATCTCAACATGACTCAAACTATCTACACATCCTTTCCCAGACTCATCATTAACCAAGTCCTTCTCTTTGATGAATACTGACGTAAAGTACTCATTTAACACCTCGCCCATTTCCTCTGGCTCCACACATAGATTCCCTCCCTTGTCCTTGAGTGGGCCAACCCTCTCCCTGGCTACCCTCTTGCTCTTTATATATGTGTAAAAAGCCTTGGGATTTTCCTTAATCCTGCTGGCCAATGCTTTTTCATGACCCCCCTTTAGCTCTTCTTACTCCTTGCTTAAGTTTCTTTCTACTTTCTTTGTATTCCACACTTGCTTCGTGTGTTCCCAGCCTCCTAGCTTTGAGAGGAGGAACGCTCCTGCCCTGAGTTTTTACTTAGCAGTCTCGCCACGTAGTGACAGCTGGAGCAAGAGCCTCAAATAGTTAAAGGTGTCTGCCTACCTACCCTGCCAAAGGTATGATGCACATGGAGCCTGGTAAATGAGAGGCATGTAATTCCTCACCCCAGTCCCTAGGAAAAGATTTTGCATAGGGTTCCAGCTTTTATTTCTTTTTTGGTATCTGATTTGGTGTGGAATTAATGCATTCTAATTTACACTTCCTTCTTAGTCATGCACTGTTAATTTCACAAACTTTCGGTTTAATGGTTAAGGAGATACACTGTTGCTTTCACTGTTCACTTACATTCCTGATTCCTTGCTTTCCTCACCGCAAAATATTATCAGTTCTCACTTTCAATGTGCTAAACAAAATTTTATAAACCCCAACATGCAAGGGCAAGCCTAATTAATGTTAGATGACCTGTTATAACAAATTACGGTCTTGTGTGTGGAATATATTTTACATTCATTTCATATTACAATTTAGTTTGAAGACACTTAGTCCAAGATAGAAGATGCCCCATGGTGGGTGTAGGGACAGGGAGAGTGTGCGGCGGAGGCCATCTGGTAACCACACCATATATTCTGGACATGACCTCCTTATTTATGCAATCCAGGGATTTAGCACCATATTCCGTGGCGGGGCGTGCTTGATTGCGCATGTCCTGTCACTACTTATGGGTGCCATGTTTAAAAGGCTCGGGATGGAAATCCGTTTCATGCCAACCAGCAGCGGGATGCCCGATCCGCCATTGCAGGCGCCAGCAGAAGATCCCACGGAAAATTCACATAAATGTAGAACTGATAGGTGGAATGTCCCCGCTGGTGGGGTTAATGACAGGTGTGGTGGGGGGGGGGAGAATTTGGTGAGGGCCTCAGAAATCAGTTTTATGCCAGTGTAAATATTCTGCAGGATCCTCTGCTGGTGCCAGCCATGGCGGATCTGGAAAACCGATGGTCGCCAATGTGAAAGTGATCCATATTCCATTCATGGGATGCATATTTCTGACAGGTGAAGGTGAAAGCGAGGAGTTCCTTTTTAAGCTGTGCAACAGTGTCAGTGAGGGCCCTCGGCGCAAAGGCTATTGGTCTGCCATTCTGGATGTAAACTGTGCCAAGTCTGTGCTTGAGGCCTCTGCTGATATGAATACGAGTGCTTGGACATTAAAGTATTGTAATGCTTGTGGGGCAGCGAGTGTGTGTTGGAATCTGTTAAAGACCGCTCTGTGGTGTTCCTGCCACACCACTCAACATCCTGGTAGATGAAGAGGTTCAGTGACCTCACTATCAACAAGGAATAATTTGTCACACCAAGAACGCACTGTAAAGCAGACCGCCATCTGTTGTATAGCCTTTGTCCTGTCTGGTACTGGATTCATACCATTGGCTATGAGTAAATTGCTCATCGTAATGGACCTGCTTTGCCCTGAAACTGCATTTTGCAGGGTTAATTTTCAGCTATATGGTCCTGATTCTGTCGAGGATGAGATGAAGACATGCTTCATGTTCTTGTGTAAGAAGACCTCACTACCAGTGAAGATCCCATAAGACATGCAGAGGAAATAGTATCTGCCTACCGGAGACTTGAATGTAGTGAGCTTTAAAGATTCTTCATCTAGCGAGATCTATCAGAACCTGCATCCAAGATGCTGGAAACCTTATCACTGGGCATGTCTGCTATCACCTGTTCCACTGTCTTCATAGGGTGATGAGGTCTGAGCAGCATGGTGTTTAAGTGCACTGGGTCAATGCAAATCCTGACCATGCCTTCTTTCTGCAGCCACCATTGCTGAACTCCATTCTGTAGTCTCATCTGTAGGGGTTATGACACCTAGTGACATCATCTGATGCAACTCATTGACTAATTTCTGTTTCATGGCTATTAGAACGCTTCTCGTAGCACAAATTATTGGCGGTACTGAGTCATTTAGTCTCATGTGATATTACTGGTCGCTTACCAATTGCATCACAGTTGAAGATGTCTTTGTACTCTATCATTTCTGGGGCCTGGTGTTGCACAGATGTACCACTGGGCCAAGTTGGATGAGCCCCAGTGTGATGTTGTCTTAAAGACCTAAAAGTGGCCTTATGCTATGGTCAACTATATAAAACCTGAAACTGCCCTGTGTGCAGTAGAGAGTGGTCACAGCTTCAGTGTCCACCATAGGCCACACAGTGGCACAGTGGTTAGCGCTGTTGCCTCACAGCACCAGGGACCCGGATTCAATTCCCAGCTTGGGTTGCTGTCTGTGCGGAGTCTGCACATTCTCCCCGTGTCTGCGTGGGTTTCCTCCGTGTGCTCCGGTTTCCTCCCACAGTCTGAAAGACATGTTTGTTAGATGCATTGGCCATGCTAAATTCTCTCTCAGTGTACCCGAACAGGCAGCCGAGTGTGGCGACTGGGGGATTTTCACAGTAACGTCATTGCAGTGTTAATGTAAGCCTACTTGTGACACTAATAAATAAACTTTAAACTTAAAGGCCACAGGGTCCACATGGGTACTGGGGTCCGGTGCTGCATATGGATCTAGTTCATGTAGCATTTGGCTAGCTTGTACATCAAACTTTATTCTAGTGTCAATTTTTATCTTGGGTCTTGTGTTGCTGCAAATCATGTTCAGTGAAGATCTCTCCCTTTCCTGTAATAGTATCGGCACTCCCACAGTAGAATGTTGTTGGAGGGTCGGGGGTTTTGCTGCTTTGGCTGAGCTCCAGTTCGTTCACCTTGCTGCTGCTCCTAACCTTGGAGGACTGACCAGCGGCAATGTGGCTGTTAGCAAAGAAAGACTGCTGTGGTTTCTATCTGCAGCATCTTGTGAAATGATTCCACTTGTCACATTTACTGCTGCGCTTAAGATACGTGAAACATGTTGTTCTGTTTTGAGGGTGATGGCGTGTCCTGTACTGCAAAAACTTCTGCTTCCTGCCTAAAATTTCTGCTGCTTTTGTTTAACATGCAAATGCTAATGGCTGTTTGTAGTGTTAAAACTTTCTCTCACAACAGCTGCTGACAGACAAGATCGCAGTGAGCCCCGCAGACTATTCAATTGCTGACTAGCAATAAGGGTGCCAAATGCACATTTCTTCACTAAGATTTTCAAGGTTGCTGTATAGAATTGTATCGATTCATCTGTTCTTTGGCTTGTTGAATTAAATGCATGTCTGTCGAGATTTATAGTCTTTACCGGAAAGCAAATGTTCTCAAACTTTTTGGAATTATTTTGCGGTCCTCTTTCTCCTCGTCCACTTGGAAAACAAACGACTCAAACTTCTTGATGGCCTCAGGCCCGCTACATTTAGTAAGGTGTAAGTTTGGGTGGCGCTGTGGTTAGCACTGCTGGCCCACAGTGCCAGGGACCCGGGTTCGATTCCTGGCTTGGGTCACTGACTGTGCGGAATCTGCACGCTCTCCCTGTGTCTGTGTGTGTTTCCTCCGGGTACTCCGGTTTCCTCCCACAGTCCAAAGGATGAGCTGGTTAGGTGCATTGGCCATATTAAATTCTCCCGCAGTGTACCCGAACAGGTGGCGACTAGGGGATTTTCACAGTAACTTCATTGCAGTGTTTATGTAAGCCTACTTGTGACACTAATACTTAAACTTTGTACATCTTTTGATTTGTCAGGTAATCTAGCACCACAGTAAATATGCCACTCCTTCTCAAGCTTTGCTCAACTGTCTGGAATGTTTTGGTTGAAAACGAGCAGGTTGATGCTGCAAAGTTATTGAGCCGTGCTCCCAGCTCCTAACACCATGCAGAACTGTTGGATTCCCAAACACTGACAACCAAGGACTTGTAACAAACAAGACTTTATTCACTAGCAGAGCAGTTACTCCGTGCTTGCACTCTGCCCAGACTCCCAGGGAGAACTCCTGCGCTCACAACATGTGACCTTTTTAGTAGCCGCGTCATCACATTATCACATGAGCACTTGGTCTGCAGGAACAACAATGCACCTATCAGCCCATAAAGGCTATTCTGCCCTTCATTTAGATTATAATTAATCTGTATCTTTAGGCTGTGGGTCCTATGTAAAACAATGATCTACCTTTTAGTTTCAGATTTCATATTCCAGTGTTTGTCAGTGTTTGCATCGCCTCTGTGCATATTCCAGTGTTTGCAGGTGTGGTGAACCATTGTTGGTTACCACCAGGAGTGCTGAGCCATGGTTTGGCCAGCACTATGAGTCTGTAGATATGTTACTGTTGGGGTTAGGGTTGGGCTGTTCTACCTGTTAATATAGTCCTATGGTACACCCCAGTTGGCTCCGCCTTCCGGGAGAGGTATAAAGGTCACTGCTCTGCCTGATGACCCTTTAGTCTGGGATTGTATATTGTATATAGTAGCTCCGTTATTGTTGGCAATAAAAGCCTTTATTTCCCGGGTACGTCCAGCCTCCCGTGTGATTTATCGCGCATCAGCAGGCTTTTCTCTTCAATATGTCCCATTTGATTTACTGCCACGTAGGTTGCAGGTTTAGTAGTCCTGACAAAATTGTTTTTCCCCCTTCATTACAGAATTTGATATAATGCAAACCAATCTTCCCCATTTAGATGCTGACTGATTTAGAAACATAGAAACATAGAAAAACTACAGCACAAAACAAGCCCTTCAGCCCCACAAGTTGTGCCGAACATATCCCTACCTTTTAGGCCTACCTATAACCCTCCATCCTATTAAGTCCCATGTACTCATCCAGGAGTCTCTTAAAAGACCCTATTGAGTTTGCCTCCACCACCACTGACGGCAGCTGATTCCACTCGCCCATCACCCTCTGTGAAAAACTTCCCCCTAACATTTCCCCTGTACCTACCCCCCAGCACCTTAAACCTATGTTCTCTCGTAGCAGCCATTTCCACCCTGGGAAAAAGCCTCTGAGAGTCCACCCGATCTATGCCTCTCAACATCTTATATACCTCTATTAGGTCTCCTCTCATCCTACGTCTCTCCAAGGAGAAAGGACCGAGCTCCCTCAGCCTATCCTCATAAGGCATGCTACTCAATCCAGGCAACATCCTTGTAAATCGCCTCTGCACCCTTTCAATCTTTTCCACATCCTTCCTGTAATGAGGCGACCAGAACTGAGCACAGTACTCCAAGTGGGGTCTGATGAGGGTCTTATATAGCTGCATCATTATCCCCGGACTCCTAAACTCAATCCCTCGATTGATAAAGGCCAGCACACCATACGCCTTCTTAACCACCTCCTCCACCTGCGGGGCAGATTTTAGAGTCCTATGGACCCAGACCCCAAGGTCCTTCTGATCCTCTACAGTACTAAGAGTCTTTCCCTTTATATTGTACTCCTTCATCCCATTTGACCAGCCAAAATGGACCACTACGCATTTATCTGGGTTGAAGTCCATCTGCCACTTCTCCGCCCAGTCTTGCATCCTATCTATGTCCCTCTATAACTTCTGCCATCCCTCCAGACTATCCACAACCCCACCAACCCATCCCTCCACTTCCTCATCCAGGCCATTTATGAAAATGACAAACAGCAAGGTTCCCAGAACAGATCCCTGGGGCACACCACTGGTGACCGACCTCCATTTAGAAAAGACCCATCTATACACACTCTCTGCCTCCTTTGGGCAAGCCAGTTCTGGATCCACAGGGCAGCAGCACCTTGGATCCCATGCCCTCTCACTTTTTCTAGAAGCCTTGCATGGGGGACCTTATCGAACACCTTGCTAAAATCCATTTATTGTGCATTTCCAGCAATGTGTTTTTCTTCCGATGATGGGGCTGCTGGGCAGGAGTCAAAGAAAAAAATCCTGAAGTCAATGTCGCCTGTGTGGTGTTGCATGTATTGTACGTCATGGGCTTTTGAAAGAACGTCCATGAAATTGAAGGTATGCTGCAGCTGGCTATGCAGCTATTACACATATGTGGATTGTCAGGTTTAATTCACTTGTGAAGTATTGATTCTGTTGCCACTGAAATTACAAATCATGCCCATAGTGCAGGAATCAATATGCAGGAATTAAGGAAACCCCAATGTGGACAATCAGTGCATTTACAAACAAGAATCTGTCAGTTTGCTTTTGAAGTCAATACATCTTTTATGTGCAGTAAAACTGCTTACTGTGAAGTTTGTTGAAGTAGTGCCCAGAATTCCAAAATGGTTACAACATGTTTTGTGTGGTCAAAGATACAGTAAAATGCCTAACCTCACGGCAAACGTACTTGCTTTATATCAAGTTACAAAAATATCACAATGTCTGAGGTGGTGTAAAACTATGAGAAATACATAAATATATCAGCTACATGTCAACATACTGAATTTGCTTAAAAGCATATTTTGGTTTATTGTAAAATTGGCAAGTAAGTTTTCTATTCTTGCAACTTTTACCCCCTCAATTGGACATAAAAGGTCACACACTGTTTCAGAGAAAAACATGGAGCTCTTTGGGGTGTCCTGGCCAATATTTAACACAGTAAGAAGTCTCACAACACCAGGTTAAAGTCCAACAGGTTTATTTGGTAGCAAATACCATAAGCTTTCGGAGCACAGCTCCTTCTTTCGGAGCTGTGCTCTGAAAGCTTATGGTATTTGCTACCAAATAAACCTGTTGGACTTTAACCTGGTGTTGTGAGACTTCTTACTGTGCTTACCCCAGTCCAACGCCGGCATCTCCACATCAATATTTAACACTCAACTCTCACCTACAAACAAATAAAAAAGACGAGGTTGATGTGTTTTCAACCATACTGCATTTTTCTAGCAGATAATCCATCTCTGTCTCTTCGTGAAGTCACAACATCACAGATGTCAGGCTTCACGCAATTCAATTCACTCCATCTGATATCAAGAAATGGCTGAAGGCAATTTACAGCAAAGGCTATGGGCCCTTTCAATATCCCAGGTGTGGTAATGAAAACCTGTGTTCCAGCACTAGTGCACACCAAACCAAACTATTTGAGTCTGGTTATAATGCTGGTATCTAGCGAAGTGGAACACTGCTCAGGTATGTCCTGTCTACAAAAAGCACAGGAAATCCAATCCAGCTAATTACCTCCCCATCAGTCTATTCTGAATAATCAGCAAAGTGTCATTGACAACGCTATCAAACAGCACCTACTCTCCAATAATCTGCACACCGATACTCAATTTCAGTTCCATAGCTCTAGACCATACATTAGACTTGGTCCAACCACTAACTAAAGAGCTGAATTCCAGAAGTGAGGCAAGAGTGACTGCCTTTGACATCAAGCAATTGATCGTTTGTGGCATCGAGCCCTAGTAAAATTGAAGCCCATTGAAATCAAGGTAATAACTCTCTGCTGATTGGAGTCATACTCAGCAGAAAGGAAAGTGGTTGTGATTGTTGGAAGTGAATTATTTTGGCCCCAGAACAACACGACAGGAGTTCCTCAGGGGAGTGTCCTCGGCTCAACCATCTTCAGCTACTTCTTCAATGAGTCTTCCTCCATCATAAGGTCAGAAACATAGGAAATAGGAGCAGGAGTAAGTCATTCATGTCAATGTATTAATCACCCTGTTTGGCAATTACCTTGTTAAGGGAATTGCTAGTTAAACATGTGATATTGGTTTCCTCATAAATAGAGACAGCTGAAACCCTTTGGAATATAGGTTCTGTTTGATTGCGCACCTTTTTTAGTTTTTTAAAGAAATCTTTTGTTACAGTTTTGATTGCACTTCAGTCCCACACTCCTGATCTATGGTCACCTGGTGTGGAGGGGGCGGGGAAGGGAAAGAAGGAGGACCTCTTTGTGAACTGCTCCTGGGCCTCGCCATCAACATATCCAGGCAGCGGTGACTGAGGGGGTTGTTCAACTTGACTGTCTGCTCCTCTACCACGGCTATATTCATGGTCAGGTGTTCCTGGAGAGGGAGCATCTGGTGCTCACCAGCACCCTTGAGGCCTTACGTGCTCGCTGGGCACCGCATGGACTGGGGAGGTGCCTTATTGACCTCTTTAATCATGTTTTAGTTTGATATCTTAAGTTTCATTTGTCATTTGTTTTTGTTTATGGCAGTATCCCTTTAAGGGGCTGCTCCTTTTACTTTACCCTTCAGTTTGTTTAATTTAGTTTCATTTCTTTTTTCAAGAAAGAAGTTGGAACCCTTTGCTGTTGGGGAGCTTCCTGTGGGTTAGTAGCATGAGGAAATGTGATACAATAGACCTGACTGAATTGATACTTCTACAATAGCCCTTTATTGTGAGTAACAATTTGGTCCCTCTAGCCTGCTCCACTATTCAACATGATCGTGGATGATCTTCTACCTCAATAGCTTACTCCAGTGCTTTTCCATACCCGTTGACACCCTTAGAGTCTAGAAACCTATATATTTCTTTCTTCAATATATTCAGTGACTTGGCCTTCACAGCCTTCTGTGGCCTAAAATTCCATAGGTTCGCCATCCTCTGAGTGACGTGGGGTTATTCACTAATTGGTACCGAATGTTGTACATTCGCAACTCCTCAGATACTGAAGCAGCCCATGTTCAAATGCAGCTAGACCTGGACAAGAAAGATTTATGCCACGTAACTGCCAGGCATCTAACTCTTTCCCCTTGACATTCAAAGCACTGCCATCACTAAAATCCTTGGGTCTTTTTCATCTAAAAGCTTAATTGGACCAGTCACTGTGGCTCCAATTGCATGTCAGAGGCTGGGAATTCTCTTGTGGCTAACTGGCTTCCTGACGCCGACGCCCCCCCCCCCCCCCCCCAATCCACCAGCTACAAAGTACAAATCAGGAGTGTGATGGAATACTCCACTCATCTGGAGGAATGCAGCTCCTAAAACACTTAGGAGACTTAGCACCATCCAACACAAAGCTTGATTGGCACTCTATCCACCACTTTAAAAGTTCACTTCCTCTGCCATCAGTGCCCATATGTACCATCTGCACAATATCCATATGCCAGGGTAGACAAACCCCCTAAGCGCTGAGAGAAGGAGACTCAATGGCTTCCCTCACCTGGCTTGGCCTGCCTCTGAAAGTGAATTATCAGGAAGTGGCTACTGTCACATGTTGAAACTACTTGGAGACACAGGTGATATCTGGACAAAGATGCCCAGATGGCCACTACAGGATGAACCACTTCAAGGAGTGCATTGAGTCCACCTGTGAGAAGTGTTACCCTGTCCTTACACACTGCCAATTCAGAACTCGACATGAAATGTAGCAGAGGCTTGTTCTCAAATGCATATGGTTATATGGTCTGTATGAAGAAAACTAATGTAATGTACCAGCATGCCTTAGGAAAGTCCTTGAGTTTGAGTTTGGGGTGCGTTCTCATGGCAGTCAAAGGGAGCACTACCAGGACAGTCTGAAGGTTTCATGTAGGAGTTTTGATATTGACCTTTAGCCCTGGGAGAAACTCACCCAGGCATTCTGCATCTGGCACAATGAAATATAAAGTGGCGTGGCATCCTTCGAAAGCAATCACATATCAAGAGCCTAAAAGAAAGCGCAAGTGGAGGAAAAGCAGAACTCCATCATTTGCCATACCTTGTCCTATTTGCAGGAGAATGCTTATGGTTCAGACCAATTTTCGCAATCACCTCTATACCTATTGAACCCTATCACACCCCTGGTGATGAACATGGTAATCTTTGCCTTGAAGCATGAGCTAGAGGGATGGGCAATAAATGCTGGCCTGATAAGCAATGGCCATATCTCTTGAATGAATAAAATAAAGACTTATTTTCTCCTCATTATAACATTGCTTTTGGTTGAATTTTGCAGTGCTTAAATTGTCAGTCATATTTCCCACATTACAACAGTGATGACACTTCAAAAGGACTTCTTAGGCTGAAAGCACGTTGAGACCATTAAAGTGCTTAAGTTACAGAGGAAGGGTTTTTTTTCCCATTTTTTGGCAATGAGAACATTTGTGGAACCCCTACTGAGACCAGCTAACTCAACAGAAATTAGGGATCGAACCCAGGATCTTCCTGACCTATATCGCTTAGCCCTTTGTTGGATAAACTTTCCGAGCCATTGGTGGAGCTGGAGGTAGATTATTGATGAGGTTGTATGGTATGCCTGTTTCAAAATAGACATCTGAAAACACAAGTGAAATTGTGAGAAGCCAGAACGTGCATTGTTAAACCTTTCTATGGTGTTTCCAAAAGGCTGCTGTATTTCACCACTGCTTTAAAGAAAATCTATTCCCAAGCTGCCATCTGACATTAACTACACTCACGGGATTAATAAAAACAGTTGCAGTGCAAAGAAAAATAATAGCAAAATGTGCAAATGACCCCAGTTGGTGTCCTACACATTTAACTTTTTGATAAGAGCGCTATGATTCAGCATGCACCAAATGATGATTTCATTTATTAAACATGGGAAATCCGTGGCTTTTGCAAAAGTAATCATCAAAGAAATTTCCCATCAAGGATCATGTAAAATTTAACAGTTCTTCTGGAATATTTCATTTCATAATTTTCAGAATAAACCATCTGCTGCATGATATTGTGAGCTATATTAATTTTGTCATTGTCATAGTGATGGAACAATGTACTAGAATTCCAACTCACTGGCTTGAGGAATGTCCCTGAACTGGTTCAAAATGTCAACTGCATATTCTGTGACTATAAAATGATTAAAAAAGATAAAAAGGTGTAAAGCTTGTTGCCGGATGCATGTATAAAATAATACATTCCTTAAAGCTCACCAATACTGAGAACCTACCTGGATCATAGTTAATTAACATCCATCCAATGAAGCAACGTAAATTATTGATTTTTGGAAACCATCTGTTCTTCCGAAGTTCTTGAAGTTATGTTAAATGTTTTTCTTTTAATAGAATTCTACACATTCCCATCTGAATGGAATGTGTTCCATCGCAGCTGGGTATCACCTCAGCATAACGTTCATCTTATATAAATGTAATTAGTGTGTGCAAAGGGAGGGACACAATTCACCTAACATCGGCAGCATGCTTCAATTGACAACCATCAACATCTCTGGGGTTTGACGGTTATTGGTTCAACTCCACTTTCTGACTTGAACATGTAATCTTGGCTGATACAGGCTGGCATAGCTCAGAGGGGTGCTGCTTTGTTAGAGGTGCCATCTTAATCAAGATCTTAAACCAAGGTCTGTCTTGATGGCCCAAGTAATTGTAAAGGATTCCATGGCGTTAATGAAAAACAGGAAAATCTCTTGCCCTGGCCCATATTATTTTCCCAATCAACATTGTCAAGTGTAAATTTGCTTTTTGATAAAACCAATCTGCCTTATTTGCCCACACAGCAACAGGTCAATAGACTTTAACTCATTGTGTGAATAGCTTTAATGGACTCTTCAGAGATCATGATTAGGTGCTTTATAAATGAACGTATTTACTTGATACCAAAAGAGATTTTAACCTCTCTGCCATTTGGCCATTCACACCCTTTATTCTCTCTATGGACTGCCATTAGCAGCCTTTTCCCCTGGTTTCTATGACTATGACTCATCTTTCATTCCCTCACCCTGCAGTATAAATAGCTCCCACATTCTATGCCTTTTAGCTTTGACAAAGGTTAATCTGGACTCGAAACATCAGCTCTGTTCTCTCCTTACAGATGCTGCCAGACCTGCTGAGATTTTCCAGCATTTTCTCTTTTGGTTTCAGATTCCAGCATCTGCAGTAATTTGCTGTTATATTTACTTGATATCTCTGCAGCGATTTTGGATAATGTGTGTGAGAGGAATGCAAGTTGTTACACACACAAAAGTCAACAACTTGTTCGCAAAAACTCCTGCAGTTGATCATCCACATTCTATAACGTTGTAAAACACATTTACATTTGGTGAAAACTAATGAGCATTACATTACTGTGAATAGTGTGTGCAGTTAAGGAAGGTGTTTTGAAGAATGAACTTGAGACATCACTGAGGCAACAACAAAACAAATGATTCAAGATGAAATGTGCAATTTACTGGAATTGTGCATTCTCTGATTGACTTCTACATATTCTTCAAAACCAGCTTCATAGAGCAACTGAATGAAGTGAATGTTTTGTAAGGCAAAGCAAACCTCCAATTTACAGAGATGTATTGCCTAAATGTTGATTATTATTTTTACAAAAGTAGCTAGTGTTTCATGAAGTTGACAACACAAGTAAACATGTAATCTGTAATTAGATCCAAATAGAAGAACAGGAGTAAGCTTCACACAGTAAGTCTTGTGCATATGGAAGCCTTGTTGTTTTCCAGAATTCTGTTTCTAGTATATCCTCTCTAGCACACAAATTATACGCTTGTGGCTGCCTCTAATTCAAATCTTTGGTATAAAACTTAACACCACAATGAAGTCACAGCATTTCAGTTTTTATCACATCCAACTTGTCACCCTCAGGGTTTTGTAACAATTTTACTTCCTGATATCATGAAATAATTCAACAGTGTTTGAAAATAGTCACTGAACCCAGTGAGCAGGATTTTATAGCTTCACAAGAGTGAGACCAGAACTTCCCGCCCGAGGTCAATGGACATTTCTGTTGTCCACCCCTCGCCCGCTCCAATTCCATGGCGGGTGGGGCGGTAGAATTCCAGTGAGTATGTATCAATTCTGATTAGTAAGAGCTGAGTGATATGAACAATCTAGCATCATAAAATATACTGGCATCAGTTTTGATGACAATAAGAACACATTCCCTTTCAAATTAGGGATAATTCCATAAACTGTACCTAGCTTTAATATTTCTTATCAATAGCAATTGATAACCTTTTAAGTTTTTATTTATTAGTGTCACAAGTAGGCTTACATTAACACTGCAATGAAGTTACTGTGAAAATCCCCTGGTCGCCATACTCTGGTGCCTGTTTGGATATTCTGAGGGAGAATTTAGCACCTAACCAGCACGTCTTTGGACTGTAGAAGGAAACTGGAGCACCCGGAGGAAACCCACGCAGATATGGGGAGAACCTGCAGAATCCACACAGACAGTGACCCAAGCCGGGAATCAAACCCGGGTTCCTGGCTCTGTGGGGCAGCAGTGCTGACCACTGTGCCATCCCATGTGATCAATGCTGCAAAAAAGTACATTTATAAATGTGCAAATATATCTTGGCTTGTTTGGTACATTAGCAGTATATTGTTAAATAGTAAATAATTACAATTCACCATCTGCTTACTTTGTACACATTAATTGATAGTTACAACCATGGATTATGTGATTTGACTTGATTGGATTTTTTGCTACCAATATTGCCACTTCGGTCTGGCCTCTTGCAGAAGTTGAGCGCTGTTTGGTATTTTCCGTCCTTTATATTGTATCGTATCGTTTTCATTTTGAAAATAAGTTTCTTCACCAATTTTGTTTCCCGATTGACTGGCAATCTCAAGCAGAGCCATGAGGAGGCACGGGGCTCAGTGGGATTGGTTTTCTTTTGGGAGTTTTTATTCCATTCCTGTGAAGAGATCCTCATGTGAACATGCTATCCCATAGAAGCTGGTCCATATGAGGGATTCACTGTGAGAGGAAACCTGGTTGTTGAGCCACATCCTACCCTGTGTGAAGCAGCAGTGAGTTATTGTGGAAATGCACGAGTCACCAGGGCAATTCAATCTATACCTTTATAAAACATCATTCACAGTCTACAGATGCGTGTGGCAGTCCACTTCCAATTTTGCAGGCAGGCAAGTAAACATATACCAACTATCTATATTTTGCAGACATGAGGATTAAATGATGGCGATAGTGCAAGCATGTTTACATCTGCAGGATCCATTATGAAGCAGCGGCATTTAAGGGAGATAGTGTTACTCTTCTGGCCTTTATCCTATCATTCTCTCCTAAGCTATCATCAAAATATTACTTTTTGTGATAATGTAACCCCAAAAATCATGCCAAAACAATGTAATTTTTCTTTACAATAGATTGCCACTATGTTGCAGTCAACAAACAGGATTAACATTGTGATTATTTTCCTTACTGGTGAAAAATCACGCATTAGCAGTAGATATTACAGTGGTGCATTATTTATAGAGTAGCTGAGTAATAATCTGGTCTAATGTCATTAAAATAACATTTATCTTTCACCAAATAAATGTTTTACATTACTTTTTCTTGTCTAAGTATATTGAAATTGTTAATATAATAGACATACAAATTCAATTTGGCAAACTATGCAATACCTCTTTCCCGTAAAATAAACACAAACAGAATATTTTAATGTATTCTATCACTGTGCAGTTTTAGGTTAAAATGTAAATGTATTCCTCCTAATGGATTTAATTTAATTTTGTCTGATATAATTACACGTTCAACCCTGCTTTAATTAATGGTTGTATAGTAAAGCTATACAGGCAAAAATAAAATAAAATTGCCTGTAATATTCTCACACAATGTGCCCATTTGAGATGCTGAAATGCAGCTCATTCTAATGCCTATTACCTTTGTACAAATAACTAAAGGTGTTTCTCAAATATCAAGGCTTCTATCCAATGCTTAACTTCTGTCAATATTCCTGACATATGCACTTATTCTTCCCAGTCGCTTGTAATACCTAACACATTTTAATTCATGTTGTGATACATAGATCTGTAGTCCATTGGCTTGCACATCACATATTAAACTATACAGTGTTCTGTAACTTTTTTTTATAGATGCCAATTATTCACAAGGGCCAGTTCAGTTTGACATGATACATTTGCCACCAGCCTTTGCATACAGCTTTTGCATTCTGTTTTGTCCATTAAATTACGAGTCAGAGCAAAGGTTAATGATGCTTAATTGGACTTCATTAAAAAGGGTAATGCAGCATCTTGAACTCATAATTAGGAATAAGTACAGTGAAGCAGGCAAAACATTGCAGAATAATGAAGTAAAAAGTGTGCATCATCATGTGCTTCAGTTATTGGTTTGTTTGTCCTCTGCCACATGGAATCAGATGAATATTGAAGTGTGCTGTGTTTGGATGTGTCGTTTCCGGTTCAGATTATCCTTATTAAATACTTATTAAGTTGTTTGACAGGAAAAGAATTGTGAATGAATAAACTCACAGAATTCTATAAACAAAAATATCCTTTGCGCACTTAATTTTTATTGAAATAAAATTTGTATTTAAGCCAATACTCTTCAAGGTTGCTCCAATCCTAAAATAGATTCACAGAAATGAGCAGAAGCGTAAATAAACAGTTTGATTTCACTCATTACGGCCTTGTAAAAGATCAGTTGACAATAATTCACATAGAATTACATGGATTATAAAAGCACCGACAGAATTGAGAAGCACAGAGGATTTTCTGCCCTACAGTGTGGGTGCAATAGTCTCAGTTAGTTTCTCACTGTATAACTGGAGGTTTGACTCGGAACTGAAGACTATCATACTTCTGCCAACTCAAACCTATTAAAATTTGATAAAGGAACAAACAAACTATCAGTTTATTGTGCAAGAATTCAGCACTATAGATACCATTATCATTGTTTCTCGCTAATTGGTGACTGCAATGTAAACCATGGCCGGAACTTTCCGTCTGTTCACACCAGCAGGATTTTCCAGTCCCGCCGATGGCGCACCCCTACCGCGGGTTTCTTGGGGGTGAGGGGTGCATTCAATGGGGATCTCCGTTGATAACAGCAGGACGAGAAGATCCCACCACCCAGCCAATGGCGGGCCGCCTCTGATACCACAAAATACACAGCTCGTGTTGCATGGAAAATCCTGACCCACATGTTTGTCCCATATAATCATGCTGTTTTCTAATTCAGTATGAATGGAGTTAAGTGGCAGCTCAGTACAGAGCATGTGGTGTAACTTTTCTTGGAAACCTCACCAGGTCAGCATACAAGAGGCATTCAACATAGGAGTTCTCCAGCCTGCACTCACTAGCCTTTGGTAATTCCCATTTCTGCTGCCCCTTCATCACCAGTGTCTCAGCTGCCTCCTAAATTGTTCGCCATCCATTTCTGTATAGATACTTGATACAAATGTATATAGTGACAGATGATGTGTTAGTGAGTCTTTGTCCAGGTCGTGAACAGCAATTGCTGCAATTTCTACACCTTTCTGATGGCTTCCATAGTTTGTTTTAAGTTTCAAAAATTGACAATTTACATTAGTTTCAAAGTCAGCAAAAACATCGTCACAAACCTGTTGTTCCCAGACCTGGATGCACTAGGCCTTTCTGTTCAATCAGGCATGATTAGGAGAATGTGCAGGGGGTCACATGGAGCAGAACAAACTGTGAGGAGAGGGCAGAGGGGGGGTGGCGGGCGGGGCGGGGGGGGGGGGGGGTGGCTAGAAGGGCTCTCAGCAGGAAGTCTCATCAAACCAACATATTCAGTGATAATTCACCTACCTGATGCTTGCTAACAACCAATATTTGAAATGTCGGTGCTTTATATGGAGGTCATCATTGAAATCTGCCACATGCTGCAGCAACAAATGTAATATAAAAACAGTAAATGCTGGAAAATCTCAGCAGGTCTGACAGCATCTGTGGAGAGAGAATAGAGCCAATGTTTCGAGTCTGGACAGTCCTTCGTCAGAGCTCTTTCAGGTCATCCATTGTTAAATTGCGTTATCTTGCAATTTATCAATGCCTTGATGAGGTGTTTTTGTCCCTGTTTTTTCAGTACTCTCTTGTACTGGAGGATGTATCATATTTTATGCTATAGGATGTTGTTGTCCTTAAGCACACAATTATGCCCAAACATGTTTATAAATTTTTAATCTTCATCCAGTAGATAATCTTTGCTTTTAATTTTTAAATCCCCACTTCCGAGGAGAATCACTTTTTAATCTTATAACTCTATATTTATAGCTGCATTCCTTTACAATATACACACATATTCTTTTAGGAATCTAGTCTTTCTTAAAGCTATATGCTTGTAATGATTATTTTCTTATAGTGATGCACTTCTGATGCGATCTAACCAGAATCTTCATTATAAACAGGTGCTCATCTGTGAAGTCAATTCACATCTACATGATGCTGGCTATTTTTCATAAATATATATGAGGAAGAACAAAACTTGTATATACCACACAAGGCAGGAGCTGTGCACAGACTGAATAACAGTGATGTACTGGAAGCCTCATTGATTTGATGCATTAACTTACAAGCTATTTATCCCTGATCATTCAATACCAGACACAAATGCAAATAGACATACAAACTCATATGCGGCAGGTATCTGGCGGATAATGATACCTTTATCAAAAATCCAAAGCAAGACAATAGCGTACAATAGCTTTGCATTTCTCGGATTTTGGGAAACTATTTCAGGATGCCTATACAATTTGTATTATTGAAACTTGCAAGCTAGCAACTAAAAACTAAGATACATGAAGATAAATGTGTATATTTTGAAACTTATTTTATCCAGTCAGTAAAATCTATTCTAATTGATTGCACTCTTTAATTTGGAGCATTTTACCAGTGAAAGGCCCTCATTTAAAAATGCTGCTTTCAACCCCAGCATAATTATGACCCATTTCTGGAAAATGCAGAGGGAACAAAGCCAAACTGTTGTCAGGTAGATTTATTTATTTGACCAATTCAAGTTTAGAATCCCTGGGAAAAAAAATAGAATACAGGTAGTTAATCTAAGTAGACGAACATTCATTTTGCCGCAAAACTCTACTTTCCAGAAGGACTCCAACAGGGAAACTGGTGAGAAATAATTGTGCCGAGGCAATCCTACTAAATTGTGCTTGTTTGTGGACTCATTATCAAATTAGAAATAAAACTCATTGTTAGTTAGTTACCTAGGAGTCTTGAATTCAAACTGTCATGTACTCTTCCTGAGAAAATAATGGGATGATGCTTAATTTTAAGGAAGAATTGTACTGTACACCATGGAGTGAAAAAGACTCCAAGAAGTTCATTTAACCAAGTCTTAGATTTAGCTCTAAGTTGTTATTCCATTGATCAATAGTACAAAATTGGTGCAGATGTAATTCAGGAGATTAGAACTTTGTTCTTAATTTACGGTAGAATTCTTAACATATTTGCATACAACCAAGGTTGAGGTATTTATTTGTCTTCTTAGGTGAATATTGTGTTTGCAGTTTGCAAAGAATCTGATTTTCTTTATTGTTTAACAGGAGTTTTCATGAACTAAAGGATTCCATTGTGAATCAGGCAGGTCATCAGTTCAAATCATCCAGGTGACTTTAAACAGCATCCCTACCCCTAATTCAAATCTCACTGTGTTCAATTGTATTTAGTCTTTCTAAGCAGTCTTTTTTACAGGCACATGCAGGATAGGCAGCTAAAAACGGAGGGAGCTCTGGAGGAATACAAAGAAAGTAGGAAAGAACTCAAACGAGGAATTAGAAGGGCAAAAAGGGGTCACGAAATGTCCTTGGTAGACAGGATTAAGGAGAATCCCAAGGCATTTTATTCATATGTTAGGAACAAAAGGGTTGTCAGGGAAAAAATCGGACCTCTCAGGGACAAAAGTGGGGAATTATGCTCAGAGCCCAAAGAAGTAGGGGAGATCCTAAATGAATACTTTGCGTCGGTATTCACAAAGGAGAGGGATGTGTTGACTGGGAGTGTCTCGGAGGGGAGTGTTGACCCGTTAGAGAAAATCTCCATTACAAGGGAGGAAGTGTTAGGTTTTTTAGGAAATATAAAGACTGACAAATTCCCAGGGCCTGATGGAATCTATCCAAGGCTGCTCAGGGAGACGAGAGATGAAATCGCTGGGCCTCTGACGCAAATCTTTGTCTCGTCACTGGACACAGGTGAGGTCCCAGAGGATTGGAGGATAGCTAATGTGGTCCCGTTATTTAAGAAGGGTAGGAAAGATAACCTGGGAAATTATAGGCCGGTGAGCTTGACATCCGTGGTAGGGAAGTTGTTGGAGAGGATTCTTAGAGATAGGATGTATGCGCATTTAGAAAGGAATAAACTCATTAACGATAGTCAGCATGGTTTGCCTCACTAACCTGGTCATGCCTCACTAACCTGGTGGAGTTTTTTGAAGAAGTGACTAGAATGGTTGATGAGGGAAGGGCCGTGGATGTCGTCTATATGGACTTTAGTAAAGCGTTTGACAATGTCCCTCATGGTAGGTTGGTGCAAAAGGTTGGATCTCATGGGATAAAGGGGGAGGTGGTTAGATGGGTGGAGAACTGGTTTGGTCACAGAAGACAGAGGGTGGTAACGGAAGGGTCTTTTTCCAGCTGGATGCCTGTGACTAGTGGTGTTCCGCAGGGCTCTGTATTGGGACCTCTGCTGTTTGTGATTTATATAAACGATCTGGAAGAAGGTGTAACTGGGGTGATCAGTAAGTTTGCGGACGACACGAAAATGGCTGGACTTCAGCAGATAGTGAGGAACATTGTCAGAGGCTACAGAAGGATATGGATAGGCTGGAAATTTGGGCAAAGAAATGGCAGATGGAGTTCAATCCAGATAAATGCGAAGTGATGCATTTTGGTAGAACTAACGTAGGGGGGAGCTATACGATAAATGGCAGAACCATAAAGGGTGTAGATACGCAGAGGAACCTGGGTGTGCAAGTCCACAGATCGTTGAAGGTGACGTCACAGGTGGAGAAGGTAGTGAAGAAGGCATATGGCATGCTTGCCTTTATAGGACGGGGCATAGAGTATAAAAGTTGGGGTCTGATGTTGCAGTTGTATAGAACGTTGGTTCGGCCGCATTTGGAATACTGCGCCCAGTTCTGGTCACCACACTACCAGAAGGACGTGGAGGCTTTAGAGAGAGTGCAGAGAAGGTTTACCAGGATGTTGCCTGGTATGGAAGGACTTAGTTATGAGGAGAGATTGGGTAAACTGGGGTTGTTCTCACTGGAAAGACGGAGGATGAGGGGTGACCTAATAGAGGTGTATAAGATTATGAAAGGCATAGATAGGGTGAACGGTGGGAAGCTTTTTCCCAGATTGGTGGTGACGTTCATGAGGGTTCATAGGTTCAAGGTGAGGGGGGGGGAGGTTTAACACGGATATCAGAAGGACCTATTTTACGCAGAGGGTGGTGGGGGCCTGGAATGCGCTGCCGGGCAATGTGGTGGAGGCGGACACACTGGGAACGTTTAAGACTTATCTAGATAGCCACATGAACGGAGTGGGAATGGAGGGATACAAAAGAATGGTCTAGTTTGGACCAGGGAGCGGCGCGGGCTTGGAGGGCTGAAGGGCCTGTTCCTGTGCTGTATTGTTCTTTGTTCTTTGTTCTTTGTTCAGTCGAGAAGGGTACCTGAGGATGTTGACAGGGTTTTTCTTTAAACAATCAAAAGCTTCATCAGGGGCTGTCTGCAATTTTAAATGTTATCTGGGCAAGAAATCCTTTGTGACTTCCCCGTCAGGTGAAGACAATGGGAAAAGGATCTGGGAGCCAGAGAGAAGCCATTTACATTCCTCTGTGCCCCACAAAAAAGTACTTTCTACCTCACCTGTCCCAGGCTACTAAATCCCTGTAAGAAGTTTAACAACACCAGGTTAAAGTCCAACAGGTTTATTTGGTAGCAAAAGCCACACAAGCTTTCGAGGCTCTGAGCCCCTTCTTCAGGTGAGTGGGAATTCTGTTCACAAACAGAACTTATAAGACACAGACTCAATTTACATGAATAATGGTTGGAATGCGAATACTTACAACTAATCCAGTCTTTAAGAAACAAAACAATGGGAGTGGAGAGAGCATCAAGACAGGCTAAAAAGATGTGTATTGTCTCCAGACAAGACAGCCAGTGAAACTCTGCAGGTCCACGCAACTGTGGGAGTTACAAATAGTGTGACATAAATTCTGATTCTAGGATCGCATGATAAAGACTCAGGAGGAAAAAAGCAGAAATATTTATGTGAAATAGTGTGACATAAACCCAATATCCCGGTTGAGGCCGTCCTTGTGTGTGCGGAACCTGGCTATCAGTTTCTGCTCCGCGACTCTGCGCTGTCGTGTGTCGCGAAGGCCGCCTTGGAGAACGCTTACCCGAATATCAGAGGCCGAATGCCCGTGACCGCTGAAGTGCTCCCCAACAGGAAGAGAACAGTCTTGCCTGGTGATTGTCGAGCGGTGTTCATTCATCCGTTGTCGCAGCGTCTGCATAGTTTCCCCAATGTACCATGCCTCGGGACATCCTTTCTTGCAGCGTATCAGGTAGACAACGTTGGCCGAGTTGCAAGAGTATGTACCGTGTACCTGGTGGATGGTGTTCTCACGTGAGATGATGGCATCTGTGTCGATGATCCGGCACGTCTTGCAGAGGTTGCTGTGGCAGGGTTGTGTGGTGTCTTGGTCACTGTTCTCCTGAAGGCTGGGTAGTTTGCTGCGGACAATGGTCTGTTTGAGGTTGTGCGGTTGTTTGAAGGCAAGAAGTGGGGGTGTGGGGATGGCCTTGGCGAGATGTTCGTCTTCATCAATGACATGTTGAAGGCTCCGGAGGAGATGCCGTAGCTTCTCCGCTCCGGGGAAGTACTGGACAACGAAGGGTACTCTGTCCACTGTGTCCCGTGTTTGTCTTCTGAGGAGGTCGGTGCGGTTTTTCGCTGTGGCGCGTTGGAACTGTTGATCAATGAGTCTAGCGCCATATCCTGTTCTTATGAGGGCATCTTTCAGCGTCTGGAGGTGTCTGTTGCGATCCTCCTCATCCGAGCAGATCCTGTGTATACGGAGGGCTTGTCCGTAGGGGATGGCTTCTTTAACGTGTTTAGGGTGGAAGCTGGAGAAGTGGAGCATCGTGAGGTTATCCGTGGGCTTGCGGTACAGTGAGGTGCTGAGGTGACCGTCCTTAATGGAGATGCGCGTGTCCAAGAATGCAACCGATTCCGGAGAGTAGTCTATGGTGAGCCTGATGGTGGGATGGAACTTGTTGATGTCATCATAGAGTTTTTTCAGTGATTGTTCACCATGAGTCCAAAGGAAGAAAATGTCATCGATGTATCTAGTGTATAGCACCGGTTGAAGGTCCCGTGCGGTGAAGAAGTCTTGTTCGAACCTGTGCATGAAGATGTTGGCATATTGAGGTGCAAATTTGGTCCCCATGGCTGTTCCGTGTGTCTGGATGAAGAACTGGTTGTTGAAGGTGAAGATATTGTGGTCCAGGATGAAGCAGATGAGATGTAAAATTGCATCTGGAAACTGGCAGTTGTTGGCGCTGAGCACTGAGGCCGTTGCAGCAATGCCATTGTCATGGGGGATGCTGGTGTAGAGTGCTGAGACATCCATTGTGACGAGGAGCGCTCCTGGTTCAACTGCTCCATGTGTGCCGAGTTTCTGTAGGAAGTCCGTCGTGTCGCGACAAAAGCTGGGGGTTCTTTGTACAATGGGTTTCAGGATGCCCTCGACATAGCCGGAGAGGTTCTCGCACAGGGTCCCATTGCCCGATACGATGGGACGGCCGGGTGTGTTTGCCTTGTGTATCTTCGGGAGGCAGTAGAGATCTCCAACGCGGGGAGTACGTGGGATGAGAGCACGGAGGGTGTTCTGAAGGTCCGGATCAAAGGTCTTGATCAGAGTGTTGAGTTGACGGGTGTGTTCTTTGGTCGGATCTGCAGGTAACTGTCTGTAGTGTTCCTCGTTGTTGAGTTGTCGGTACACTTCTTTGCAGTAATCCGTTCTGTTCAGTATGACGATGGCCCCTCCTTTGTCTGCTGGTTTGATGACAATGTTGCGGTTGGTCTTGAGAGCGTGGATGGCGTTACGTTGTGCTTGGGTGATGTTCGGGGCTGTCTTGTGAGTGCGGCTGATGAATTTGGTGTTGACGCACCTCCTGACGGCTTGGGCATACATGTCAAGTCGAGGGCAGCGGCCTTCCGGAGGAGTCCAATTCGACTCTTTCCTCTTCGGATGCACTGCGGATCTCTCTGTCGGCTGTTCCAGTTCATTGGCTGTCTCATTGTGTTCGTTGTTGGCCTCTTGGACACCTCTATCAGGTATCCTGTCAATCTTCACTGCTCCAAGGAAAGCAGCCCCAGACTATCTGATCTTGCCTTATAGCTCAGACCCTCCAGCCCAGGCAACATCCTGGTCAATCTCCTCTGTACCCTCCACAACGCAATCACATCCTTCCTACAATGTTGTGACCAGAATTGAATGTAACACTCCAGCTGTAGCCTAACCAGCGGTTGATACAATATCAGCATGATCCCTTCGCTCTTGAATTCTATGCCTCAGATAATAAAGGTAACTTTCCCATACACCTTCTGAGCCCTCTTATCTACCTGCACTGTCACTTTCAGGGATCTGTGGATACACACTCCAAGATCCCCCTGTTCTTCAGTAATATCCAGGGTCCTACCATTCATAGTGGAATCCTTGGCCTTGTTGGCCTGCCCCCATGCCCTGCCATGAGAATCTCACAAAATCCTCTCGATGCTTTTTTTGGTGAAACTTCATTTGGTATAAGCCAGATCGAACCTTCACTCCGATCTCTTGTCCAACTTTCACTGTCTATTTTGGGAGAACAAAGGATCCAGAAGAGGCCTAAAATAATTTCAGTCCTAAATTGTTGAAATTGTGGTGTTTAACCAGTTGACTACCCTTCCTCCTTTCCCCAATCTACCTGAATCTCACTTTGGGTAATCTATGATTTCCAAGTCCATTTCCTTTTCCCTCATTTTACCGCACTTCATAGATTCATAGAGTAATAAATGTTTACTGCATAGAAGGAGGCCATTCAGCCCATCATGTCCACACCGGTCAACAAAGATCTGACTGCACTAATACTATTTTCCAGCACTTGTCCCACAAGCCTGCAGGTTATGGCAGCACAAATGAATATGTAAATACTTCCTCAATGTTACAAGAGTTTCTGACTCAACTATCCTTTCAGACAGTGAGTTCAAGACTCCCACCACACTCTGGGTGAAAAAGTTTCTCCTCAATTCCCCTCTTAGCCTTCAACCTCTTAGCTTAAATCTACGTACCCTATGAGCCCTTGACTAACAGAAAAAATGCCTCCCTATCCACCCTCCCTATGCCCTTCATAATCTTAAACACCTCTATCAGGTATCCTGTCAATCTTCACTGCTCCAAGGAAAGCAGCCCCAGACTATCTGATCTTGCCTTATAGCTCAGACCCTCCAGCCCAGGCAACATCCTGGTCAATCTCCTCTGTACCCTCCACAACGCAATCACATCCTTCCTACAATGTTGTGACCAGAATTGAATGTAACACTCCAGCTGTAGCCTAACCAGCGGTTGATACAATATCAGCATGATCCCTTCGCTCTTGAATTCTATGCCTCAGATAATAAAGGTAACTTTCCCATACACCTTCTGAGCCCTCTTATCTACCTGCACTGTCACTTTCAGGGATCTGTGGATACACACTCCAAGATCCCCCTGTTCTTCAGTAATATCCAGGGTCCTACCATTCATAGTGGAATCCTTGGCCTTGTTGGCCTTACTCAAGTGCATTACCTTACAATTTTCCTGGCTGAATTCCATTTGCCACTGCTCTGCCCACCTGAACAGTCCATTGAAATCCCCCTGGGGTCTGCAGCTTTCCTCGTCAATATTTACTAATCTACCACTTTTCGTGTCATCCGCAAGCTTCTTGATTGTACTTCCTATTTGTTTCTATAGGACCACAGTATACCCATCATGCATCCTCCCCTGGATGCCAATGGTGCCTTGTGGACTAGTCAGCTGAATTTGTGTTTTCAAGGATGAGATGGATGAGTTTTTACATTACGGTTATCAATAAAATGACCACATGTTACTGTGCTATTCATGGTTCCTCATCTTTTCCATGAAGAAATCTGTATTTAAGACACACACCTTTGAGACAAAAAGCCATTCCAGTTGTCAGTCAGGCAACAAACCTATTAGTCTGACCCTTACTAGATTTGATAAAAAGTATAAATATTTTAGATTTAACTGAGAGCATCAATGCTATGCATTATTTGTAGGTAGGCAGACTAAGCCAAAGGGAAAATAAAATCAGCTAATCTGTCAAGTATAAAATTCTCACCTGAGGCAGTATTGTCTCCTATTTAACAGTGGTATGATGGCGATTAAAACTGGCAAGAGACTGCAATTTAAACGGAAACAGCAGTTTATTTCCATTACTGAACTGCTCTGTTTCCCAACCAAGGAAAGAAATAGTGAATGAAACTGGTAGCACAGTTTGACAAGGTTACAATCACTAGTTAGTTCTGTTGAGGTCTTGTTGAGATTTTCGAAAAGCTGAAGCAGTCTTTTGTGGAGCAAAAGGACGATGGCCACGCAGAAGTTAGCTCGCTTGTGGAGCAGGAATTAATTTGACAATAGAGCTAAGCTCTTTGGCAGGCTATCTATTTAATGTGGATTTTGCTGTGATTGCTACATTAACTGGTTCAATGTCAACACTCAGGAGGGGCCTGTGTGGGTGTACAAAGCTCTCCAGAAAACATATCACCCACATCACTGACTACCATCAGGGCTTTTAAACTGATCCTTTGCTTCATCTACTGCTGTGCTAATCAGCTGAGCAGCTTTGCACCCATGGGCATTTAAACAAATGAGCTGCAGACTGTTTAAAAACCCTGATGGTAGTTGGTTGTGTAGGGGCTTAACTGCACATTTCCAGCTCCTTCATGGGAAATTGAAAATATTAGACATTTAAATAAATTATTACTAATGCATAGTAATGGGGGAAAATAGCAAATGCACTCGGGGGAAATAGCAAATGCACTAGTGGTAATTTACCAAAATTCGCTGGACTCTGGGGTGGCTTTAGCAGATTGGAAAACAGCAAATGTGACGCCACTGTTTCAAAAAGAAGGTAGACAAAAGGCGGGTAACTATAGGCCGGTTAGCGTAACTTCTGTAGTAGGGAAAATGCTTGAATCTATCATCAAGGAAGAAATAGCGAGACATCTGGATATAAATTATCCCATTGGAAAGACGAAGCATGGGTTCATGAAGGGCAGGTCATGTTTGACTAATTTGGTGGAATTCTTTGAGAACATTACGTGTGCAGTGGACAATGGGGAACCTGTGGATGTGGTATATCTGGATTTCCAGAAGGCATTTGACAAGGTGCCGCACCACAGGATGCTGCGTAAGATAAAGGTGCAAGGTGCTACGGATAATGTATTAGCATGGATAGAGGATTGGTTAACAAACAGAAAGCAAAGAGTGGGGGTAAATGGGTGTTTTTCTGGTTGGCGATCAGTGACTAGTGGTGTGCCTCAGGGATCAGTGTTGGGACTGCAATTGTTTACAATTTACATAGATGATTTGGAGTTGGGGACCAAGTGCTGTGTGTCAAAATTTGCAGATGACACTAAGATGAGTGACAGAACAAAGTGTGCAGAGGATGCTGAAAGTCTGCAAAGGGATATAGATAGTCTAAGTGAATGGGCAAGGGTCTGGCAGATGGAGTACAATGTTAACATAGAAACATAGAAAAACTACAGCACAAAACAGGCCCTTCAGCCCCACAAGTTGTGCTGAACATATCCCTATCTTTTAGGCCTACCTAAAACCCTCCATCCTATTAAGTCCCATGTACTCATCCAGGAGTCTCTTAAAAGACCCTATTGAGTTTGCCTCCACCACCACTGACGGCAGCCGATTCCACTCGCCCAACACCCTCTGTGTGAAAAACTTCCCCCTAACGTTTCCCCTGTACCTACCCCCCAGCACCTTAAACCTGTGTCCTCTCCAAGTGGGGCCTGATGAGAGTCTTATATAGCTGCATCATTATCCCCAGACTCCTAAACTCAATCCCTTGATTGATAAAGGCCAGCACACCATACGCCTTCTTAACCACCTCCTCCACCTGCGGGGCCAATTTTAGAGTCCTATGGACCCAGACCCCAAGGTCCTTCTGATCCTCCACAGTACTAAGAGTCTTTCCCTTTATATTGTACTCCTTCATCCCATTTGACCTGCCAAAATGGACCACTACGCATTTATCTGGGTTGAAGTCCATCTGCCACTTCTCCTCCCAGTCTTGCATCCTATCTATGTCCCTCTGTAACTTCTGACATCCCTCCAGAATATCCACAACCCCACCAACCTTTGTGTCGTCGGCAAACTTACCAACCCATCCTTCCACTTCCTCATCCAGGTCATTTATGAAAATGACAAACAGCAAGGGTCCCAGAACAGATCCCTGGGGCACACTACTGGTGACCGACCTCCATTTAGAAAAAGACCCATCTATACCCACTCTCTGCCTCCTTTGGGCAAGCCAGTTCTGGATCCACAGGGCAGCAGCCCCTTGGATCCCATGTCCTCTCACTTTTTCTAGAAGCCTTGCATGGGGGACCTTATCGAACGCCTTGCTAAAATCCATATAAACCACATCTACCGCTTTCCCTTCGTCAATGTGTTTAGTCACATTTTCGAAGAACTCCACCAGGCTCGTAAGGCACAATCTGCCTTTGACAAAGCCATGCTGAGTATTCTTGAGCATACTAAACCTCTCTAAATGCTCATAAATCTTGTCCCTCAGGATCTTCTCCATCAGTTTACCAACCACTCAGGGTAGACTCACCGGTCGGTAATTTCCTGGGCTATCCCTATTCCCCTTCTTGAAAATGGGAACCACATCCGCAATCCTCCAATCCTCCCGCATCTCTCCTGTCTCCATCGATGATGCAAAGACCATCGCCAGAGGCTCTGCAATCTCTTCCCTCGCCTCCCACAGTAACCTGGGGTACATCCCATCCGGACTCGGCGACTTATCTATCTTGATGCCATTCAAAGATTCCAGCACAACCTTTTTGTTAAAGTCCACATACTCAATCTTTTCAGTCCACCGCAAGCCTGCAGTACATCCACCCAGGTCCTTCTCCTCTGTGAAAACAGAGGCAAAATACTAATTGAGCACCTCTGCCATTTCTACTGGTTCCGTACAGATTTTCCCGCCTTCACCTTTTATAGGCCCTATTCCTTCACATCTCATCCTTTTACTCTTCACATATTTATAGAACGCCTTAGGGTTTTCCTTAATCCTACCTGCCAAGGCCTTCTCGTGACCCCTTCTGGCTCTCCTAATTTCCTTCTTTAGTCCCTTCCTACAAGCCGTATACTCATCTAGATCCCTATCTTCGCTAAGCTCTCTGAACCTTTTGTACGCTTTCCTTTTCTTCTCGACTAGGTCCCGCACAGCTTTCGTGCACCACGGTTCCTTTAACCTACCAACTCCTCCCTGTCTGCTCGGAACGTTGTCCTGTAGAACTCTAGACAGACCTTGAAAAACTGCCACCTCTCTTCAGTACATTTCCCCGAGAATACCTCCTTCCAATTTACTCCTCTAATTTGCTGCCTTATGTCTTCATATTTCCCCTTACTCCATATAAACGCTTTCCTAGCTTGCCTGATCCTCTCTTTTTCCAATGCAAGCATAAAGGAGATAGAGTTATGATCGCTATCCCCAAGATGCTCTCCCACTGAGAGATCTGACGCCTGTTCAGGTTCATTGGTCAGTATCAGATCAAGTACAGCCTCTCCTCTTGTAGGCTTGTCCACATGCTGTGTCAGGAAACCCTCCTGAACACACCTAATGAACTCCTCCCCATCCAATCCCCTTACCCTAGGGATATTCCAATCTATGTTTGGGAAAACAATGTTGGTAAATGTGAGGTCATCCATTTTGGTAGGAATAACAGCAAAATGGACTATTATTTAAATGGTAAAAAATTGCGGCATGCTGCTGTGCAGACGGACCTGGGTGTCTTTGTACATGAATCACAAAAAGTTAGTTTGCAGGTGCAGCAAGAAGGCAAATGGAATTTTGTCCTTCATTGCTAGAGGGATGGAGTTTAAAAATAGCGAGGTTATGTTGCAGCTGTATAAGGTGCTAGTGAGGCCACAATTAGAGTACTGTGTTCAGTTTTGGTCTCCTTACTTGAGAAAGGATATACTGGCACTGGAGGGGGTGCAGAGGAGATTCACTAGGTTGATTCCAGAGTTGAGAGGGTTGGCTTATGAGGAGAGAATGAGCAGACTGGAGCTATAGTCATTGGAATTCAGAAGAATGAGGAGAGATCTGATAGAAGCATATAAAATTATGAAGTGAATAGATAAGATAGAAGCAGGGAAGTTGTTTCTACTGGCAGGTGAAACTAGAACTAAGGGGCATGGCCTCAAAATAAGGGGGAACAGATTTAGGACTGAGTTGAGGAAGAACGTCTTCACACAAAGGGTTGTGAATTTGTGGAATTCCCTGCCCAGTGAAGCAGTTGAGGCTACCTCATTGAATATTTTTAAGGCAAGGACAGATACATTTTTGAACAGTAAAGGAATTAAGGGCTATGGTGAGCGGGCGGGTAAGTGGAGCTGAGTCCATGAAGAGATCAGCCATGATCTTATTGAATGGCGGAGCAGGCTCAAGGGGCCAGATGGCCTACTCCTGCTCCTAGTTCTCATGTTCTTATGTTATAGATGGCCAGACCAATGAAGAAATTAGTTTAAATATAATTTTCAATGAGTTACATAAGTTGTTCACGTATTTGAAAAAAACCTCACATTTGTTAAATTTCATATGGGTAAATATTTGAATCGATGAATCAAGTATTCTTCCAAAATTTGAAATGACAATGTGAATGAATCAAGCTGGACAGGTTTCCTACTCGCACACATTGACTGGTGTTGTGGCACTCAATGAGCAACATTAAAAGGTGAGTCCTGATTGGCCAGATTGTTGCCAGTAAGTCTATGGAAAATCCGAGAGATCATTTCAGTTTTTGAACATCCAGATGTAGTTCACTGCCCTTCTGATTAATAAAATAAAATTGATTAATAGATAATATTGTGCAACTCATAATTACACAAAGATAAAAGCAAATTACCGCAGATGTTGGAATCTGAACCAAAAACAGAAAATGCTGGAGAATCTCAGCAGGTCTGACAGCATTTATGGAGTGAGAGCTACCAAGTCTGGATGGCTCTTTGTCAAAACTACAGAGAACTAGAAATAGGTTAAAAATACCCTGTTGTAGTGGAGGGGGTGGTGGGGGTGGAGCAGTCGGGGCTTGTTGTATATTTAACTGGTTGCAAGATTTCTTTGAGAGCTGATCACTTGATTTGATGGTGACATCATTAGGATGTTGCACAGGCTGATGTTTTAGTTTCAGTTTATACTCTGTAGAGGTCAGAGCTCCTAGAATAAATCTGTTGTGAGTTTGAATCTACATGGGCAAGCCACATTATTTTCTTTTTGTTTCAAACCCATGACCCCGAATATAGTTAGGACAGGTTTACAAAAAGAAAATTGGCGATGCATTGGGATTTTAGAGAACATCGAGAAAATATCTTAAGTAGAAGAAAAACCATTGTGGGCCTGTACACTTCGAATATTAGAGAGATGGGGGGAAGCAACAATAAGATTAAAAATTGAGTGCCAGTGCAGGAAGACAAGTAAGAAGAAAGCTCTCTGTGTGGTTTTAAAAGAGGGTTTTTTCTGATCAGAGATGGGTGAGATTCCATGCAGTATCGCGGATATTTGAAAAGAAGGGTTGCTTTGCTGTCCAGCTGAGGTTGTTTAAAAAAGAAATACATCAAGTCAATAGTCTCCAGGGTAAACAGGAGAATACAGGGAAGACAGTAAAATAAAAAATACTAAGCAGTCTCGCGTCGCTATTCAGTCGCCTGCAAGAAAAATGATGGGTCAGTTAGGATCCATAGGGCCTTTCAACAAGAAAATGAATCATAAAATTCTGATGCAGAGCATTTTCAGTACATTGTACAAGTGAATAAAATTATAGACATGTTGCTGGTACCAGTTTTTCTCAGTACAATAGGAAGTAAAATCTTCAATTTTCTCAAGAACTTGGTTCATCCAACAAAGCCAGGAACCAAAGTTTACAACGACTTGACAAAGGCCCTTGGAGAGCATTACTCTCCAAAGTCACTATT